>NC_046980.1:24136271-24183771 GCF_009769545.1 Cyclopterus lumpus
AGCACGGGGACGTCAAGTCAAAAGCCTTTTCCGCTGGTGGGGAAACTTGGATCATGTCTTTATTAAGCTGTCGGCCATGACATCATACGCCTCGACGGCTGCTAATTGACTGATCATGTAGAGAGAGAGTTTGGATTCAGCACGGCAGCATCCATGTTACCGTTATTCATCCTCATAGAGGAGCTGCAGCTGAAGAGAGGAGGCCATGTCGATGACCCCCCACCACTACAGGCCGGGACCCCTCACCCGAATCCAGTGGAGTTTGACTCTGTGAAAGAGTCGGTTCTGTTTGTGGCACATCTGTTATTATTATTGTCTGTTAAAGCTTGTAGAGCGGAGGAACCCTCAAGTTTAACTCTGGATTTTAATGGTTGGATGGACGAGGGAGTAACACAGGGAGGGAGGCTGGAGGGGAACAATGCACAGCAAGGCCAAGCTGAGATAACCCAGAGGACGTTAGTAGGACTTCATTGAACAACACATACACAAGTTATAGTTACGTCAAAAAGTAATATGACAGTTCCATGAGAAGGACATGACGCCGTTCAGAGGCTTCAGTAGTCGCCTCCTCCCGATGACTTACAGCATGTTGCACAATCAGTAACTTCTTCTAAATCACTTCTTAAAACACATTTTTCTAGACTTGCTTTTAAGTGACGTCGTCCTTTTATGCAGTTCTTTAGTTCCCCTGATTCCCTTTGTTTGTTTTGATTTATTTGTGTGTTTGTTTTCTATTCCACTTGCTCTTTTTGGTTGTTGTGTTGTTTTTGTTGTGTTCAGTGCCTTCATGGCATGTTTTCTTTAATGTGTACCTGTATTGCTGTTATGTATGACTATGCTTTGCTTCTCTGTAGAGAACTTTGTAAACTCTGTTTTTAAAGGTGCTATATGAATAAAAGTATTATTATATGTCATGGAGAATTGAAAGTTATGATATTGTAACCTTAGTTCTATAAGCACAGGCTCAAGCACAAGCACAAGGACACATCGGCATTGACTACTGGAGCCGGTGATGGAACCAACCTGAAGGACGAGCCATCGCTGAGCCACAGTCGATGGTGGGGAACCAGTTACTGCCTGATGGTCAGCATTTGGAACGCCTCCCGGGTCACGCATCAGTTTAGGATGCAGAGATCCAAAATGAGTCCCGTCTTCATAGGAACCAGGAAGTCCACATAGCTAAACCCCCACTGTCAGAGCGTGGTTCTGTAACTGAGCCTGGATCTTCATCCCGGTAGGATGGATTCACCTCATTGACCCCAGTCTCTGTGTCCTGTCCATCCATTCTGTGAACACCATGTCTACGTCACCACGTGGTCTATGATCCGGTCTGGGCCCTCTCCGCTGCCATACTCTCCATAACCCGGCGACTGGTCCATGGGGGACTGGTCTCTGTGAGCCGTGTGCAGCACGCACACACAAAAGGAAACCTTGGATTAGTGATGTAAGATGGTTAAATATGTGCATTTAAATATCAAAACGTGAACACCAACATAGACGTTCTTGTCATTAAAAGTGATTTTTGCACTTTCTGTTCCCGTAAGGAAGCAAAAAGAAGGTATTTTGAACGGGGTTTTGGTTTGATGCCCAAAATAACTTATATGGTTCACACAAGTTATAGATTTTAAGTTGTATTCAACAATATAAATTACGGCAGTCATTTTTTATTTATTTTGAAGCTATTTTTGTGTCTTAAAAAGGTGGATCTTGTTGAACAAAACGTGTTAGTATCATAGACTTGTTTATGTTCTGCAGTAATCTATTGCAAACATCCCAGTGCCTATGTGGAGATAAACAGTTCAGTGGGGGTTGGCCTCCAAAAGGGCTGGAGAGTAACGTCCCTACAACACCATCTCTGGGACTCAAAACTTAAGCCAATGAGGACGTGCCAAAGAGAATGTCGACCTCATAGACCTCCAGTTACAACTTTACAGGCCAGATGAACTCATGCTCACGTTTTATATAACTCATTAAATCACTTTCAAATAATCTCAAACAAAATGCTGTTTTATGCGGAAACAAAAAACAACTTTATTACATAACACTCAGTGGGCTAACTGCTACTTCAGCACTAGTTCTAGTCAGTAAGTTCTAACATCACTGGTACCGGGCAGTGAGGGCAAAGAAATGATCGACATACATTTGAGACTGTTCCATGTATGCTCACTCAATCTGTGCAAGCTTGTGAACCCTTAAAAAATACACGTTAGTTTGTACAGTGAAGTGACTCCGATCCAGTTCAGAGGAACTCTACAGACGAGTGTTTTGGAGCCGGGTCAGGACAGCGGGCAGCCAGCCTCTTGGTGCTTGGCTAACAGCGAGATCCTGGAGAAGGTCTTGAAGCAGCTGGCACACTGGTACCGTTTCACCTCAGAGTGGGTTTGGAGGTGAGCTCGCAGGTTGGATCGGTCCGCAAAGGCTCTGCTGCAGTGGAGGCACGAGAAGGGTTTCTCTCCTGCAGAAGGAACACAGATGGTTTATGGAGTTTTGCCGGTAGAACTCAAAGTCTTCATTTAGTTTGAACGCCCTCTGGCATTATGGAGAATACTTTGTATGTGCTGGAGCTCTGCGGAGGCTCTCGCCACGCTGCCAAGCAGCAGACCTGGGTCTACAGACCACCTTGCTGGCCGAGCCCTGGAGACGAGTGCTGCAATCCAATCAGAATGTGATCATTCTAAATGCGTCCAGTTGAGTGGACACAGACACTCAATTAAACACCACCTGAAGTACAAAGTGATGACGCTGTAATTCACGGTGTGGGCCGCCATGTTGCTGCGACGTCAGGTATGGACTGACCAATCCTTCTTCTTTTGCCCCTTGAGTTCTGAATACAATGCATAACAGCATAACTAACTAACCGGCTCTGGAGACGGACAAACTAGCCAGATAATCAGCTAGCCGTAGAAACGCTTATTTTCTTCAGCCATATAAAAAAAAGTCAACAAAACTCACGAGTCAGCGTTAAATACTGTGTTCAGAGAATAATAATGAGACCACCGACACTCCGCCCACAAAAATACACCATCATGTTTACGAACAGAAAACGGATCTCTATGAACGAGTATTGATTATATGTATTTAGATATATATGAGAGAGAGTATGACACTTGTGGTCATTCCGCTGTATTTGCCTGGTTAGCTGCAGGCTGAAGGTGACAGCCGTCTCATATGTGAATGGGCCCAGAATGTGGAGTGTCCTCCGGTGAAGTGCTGCCCCCTGTTTGTGCGCATCGCACCTCCGAGGTGCGAATGTGTGTGTTTCACTGACCTGTGTGTGTTCGTGTGTGTCCTTGAAGCAGCCAGGGTCTGGAGAACGCCTTGCCACAGAGCGCACACACACAGGGCAGTGTGTGTGTGCGGATGTGCATCTTGAGTGCTCCCAGGCTGACGTACTCCTTCTCGCAGTACTTACAGCTGAAGTACTTCTTACAGCTCCACTCACACTGGAGCTGCCTGTGTTTGGTCAGGCTGGAGAAGCTCAAGTACTCTTTATGGCAGTCCAAACACTCAAAGCACTCATGGCGGCCACCGCCGGAAGGAATGGTTGGAAAGAGGGCTAGGAGAGGGAGGGCCGAAGGGGCCAGGCTCTCTCTCCTCCTGTGGTCTCCTGCGACACATTGGACCTCCAGGTTCACTTTGGTACAGGATTCAGCCGGTTCGGAGGAACCTGCAGAGCTCCTGCTGTCAGCCTCTGGAGAGGAGAGAGGGGAGGTGTCTGGAGAAGATGGAAGACGCAGTCGCTCTGCTCCGGGAGAAAGAGGACCGGAGGAGAGGGACTGGGCTCTCTGCTGGAGCCGTGGGCTGGGGGCTGGACGATGGTGGTGAGGGGTGATGTCATCGTGGTGGTGAGAGGTGATGTCATCGTGGTGGTGAGAGGTGATGTCATCGTGGTGGTGAGAGGTGATGTCATCGTGGTGGTGAGAGGTGATGTCATCGTGGTGGTGAGAGGTGATGTCATCGTGGTGGTGAGAGGTGATGTCATCGTGGTGGTGAGGGGTGATGTCATCGTGGTGGTGAGAGGTGATGTCATTGTGGTGGTGAGGGGTGATGTCATCGTGGTGGTGAGAGGTGATGTCATCGTGGTGAGGGGTGATGTCATCGTGGTGGTGAGGGGTGATGTCATCGTGGTGGTGAGAGGTGATGTCATCGTGGTGGTGAGAGGTGATGTCATCGTGGTGGTGAGAGGTGATGTCATCGTGGTGGTGAGAGGTGATGTCATCGTGGTGGTGAGAGGTGATGTCATCGTGGTGAGGGGTGATGTCATCGTGGTGGTGAGGGGTGATGTCATCGTGGTGGTGAGAGGTGATGTCATCGTGGTGGTGAGAGGTGATGTCATCGTGGTGGTGAGGGGTGATGTCATCGTGGTGGTGAGAGGTGATGTCATTGTGGTGGTGAGGGGTGATGTCATCGTGGTGGTGAGAGGTGATGTCATCGTGGTGAGGGGTGATGTCATCGTGGGTGCTGCAGGGGGCCACTGTAAAATAGACACACATACATTCATCTAACAAAGTCATATTTGTACTTTTAAAGGTTCAGAGTTCCTTTCTAATGCTCACATGCTGGTGCATTATTCTCCGGGGGGGGCTATTAAAAGAAAAATTCAAGGATAATTTATTGAATGTAAACGGCAGCAAAATAAACTATTTTATATGATGCAACATCTTCACATTAACAACTCAACATGAGGAACACATGGTCCATCACCTCTGACTGTGTGAGCACCAACACCATGATGTAAACACAGAGTCCAGCTCCTCTGATCCTCCAGAGTCCTGATCTCCTGGACCACGTTGGATCCAGGTCTCTGTGGAGATGTGGGCTCAATAGTCACCGACCTCCCGCTGCTTTCCTCCATCTTATTGTTCTTCTTCTGAACATCAGACAGCCAGGAGCATGCTGGGTAGTGGAGCAGCCTCAGGTCCCAGCTGGGTTAGCTTAGCATCCATCAGGGCTCTGCTCTCTGGGTAGTGGAGTAGCCTCAGGTCCCAGCTGGGTTAGCTTAGCATCCATCAGGGCTCTCCTCTCTGGGTAGTGGAGTAGCCTCAGGTCCCAGCTGGGTTAGCTTAGCATCCATCAGGGCTCTCCTCTCTGGGTAGTGGAGTAGCCTCAGGTCCCAGCTGGGTTAGCTTAGCATCCATCAGGGCTCTGCTCTCTGGGTAGTGGAGTAGCCTCAGGTCCCAGCTGGGTTAGCTTAGCATCCATCAGGGCTCTCCTCTCTGGGTAGTGGAGTAGCCTCAGGTCCCAGCTCGGTTAGCTTAGCATCCATCAGGGCTCTGCTCTCTGGGTAGTGGAGTAGCCTCAGGTCCCAGCTGGGTTAGCTTAGCATCCATCAGGGCTCTGCTCTCTGGGTAGTGGAGTAGCCTCAGGTCCCAGCTGGGTTAGCTTAGCATCCATCAGGGCTCTCCTCTCTGGGTAGTGGCGCTTGGTCCGGCTTAGCGGTGACACTCACGCTTCCTTCTCCGATGTTGATGAATGTATTTTATCATGTTAGTGTTAAACAACAAATAAAGACAAACATGTATCGAAATGCATGGGAGCTACAATGTATTATGTACACGTGCCACCTTAGTACAAGTACTAGTACTGAGCTACACCAGTATATATATATATATATATATATATATATATATATATATATATATATATATATATATATATTTGAATAAACGCAGTGGGACAGAGGCTGAGTAGACTGGTTACAGTGGGACAGAGAGGCTGAGTGAATATGTAATTTGTTTAAATGACTTATCTGATAATAACTTAAACACATGTTAAAACAGAGTTTTGCTACAAATGTGGCCTTGGTTCTCTGAACCGATCAGCTTATTACTGCATGCACACGTGCACACGTGCACACGTGCACACGTGCACCAGCAGCACAGAGTGTCCATATCCCCAGAACCTGATTGAAAGTGTGGATCCTATTGATGCTAGTATCTAGTACTCATTTATTGATCTGACCTCCCTGACTTCTTCTTTTCACTGTTGCGTATTTAGTCGTGAATATTTAATGTTCACGAGAAAGTCCATTTGAACCAGTTTGTCAGGGACTTTCATTCTAACCCTAAACTTCATACAGATAGAAGTATCAATTATTGTGATGCAATATTTGAGAAGATGCGGTCCTTTCAAGCCAAAGATTTAAAATATATAGAGCTTTAGTGTATTTATCTTTAAATTAAATATGATGTCAGTCTCATGACCAGCTCTTCATCCTTGGCACTACTCTGATGCAGATGGGGGGGCTCAAGTTCGCTTTAAGGGCTGTAGTGGAACAAACACAAAGGTTGAAGGAGGGATTTGTCAGGAGCAGCCTGAAGGCTGCTTAATGGGACCCTTGTGTTCTCCTCGAGGACCTGAGGAGTTTGCACCTGCTAAACACAAAACGACATGTTGTTCAGACTGTGATGTCCTCTATGTCTAGGATCCTTTATGCGCCTCCTTGTGTAAAGAGCTAAGACACAGGAAGGGGGGCTGCTTTTAAAACATGGGATAGAAGGATAAATATCATATGTATCCTTCTAAATGATAGAAGGATACATATGATTGTATTGTTTAAAACATGAACTTTGATGAATGTGAGCCTCTAAAACAGACTCACAAGCTCTTCAGTAAAACACATGAAATCACACTTGAAGTGTGTCGGGTTCAGTGATGGAGTCTTCAGTGAAAACAGCCAGGTGTTGTGTTATAATCCGTTTCCGTGTTAGTTGAGGTCACTCAGGCTCTCTCCTTTGGTCAAAGTAACATTTTATTCTACAAAGCACTGCCAACAATATGAGTGTGATGTCTGGGCCGTGAAACAAGCCCACCGGTTCCCCCTTCAAGCGCCGTGGTCTTACCTGCAGTCTCCGGGTCCGGTCTCCCGTGGGGTGCTCTCCTGGCCCCGTGCTGCTTCTTCACCAGGAAGGACCGCGGCATGTCGGCGTGGAGTGACGGGCGGGGGGTCTCAAGCAGCCCGTGGGGGTCTCAAGCAGCCCGTGGCGGTCTCAAGCAGCCCGTGGGGGTCTCAAGCAGCCCGTGGGGGTCTCAAGCAGCCCGTGGCGGTCTCAAGCAGCCCGTGGGATCCTCAAAGGAGCCCGTGGGAGTCTCCAAGCAGCCCGTGGGGGTCTCCAAGCAGCCCGTGGGAGTCTCCAAGCAGCCCGTGGGGGTCTCCAAGCAGCCCGTGGGAGTCTCCAAGCAGCCCGTGGGGGTCTCCAAGCAGCCCGTGGGGGTCTCCAAGCAGCCCGTGGGAGTCTCCAAGCAGCCCGTGGGGGTCTCCAAGCAGCCCGTGGGAGTCTCCAAGCAGCCAGTGGGAGTCTCCAAGCAGCCCGTGGGAGTCTCAAGCAGCCAGTGGGAGTCTCCAAGCAGCCCGTGGGGGTCTCCAAGCAGCCCGTGGGAGTCTCCAAGCAGCCAGTGGGAGTCTCCAAGCAGCCCGTGGGAGTCTCAAGCAGCCAGTGGGAGTCTCCAAGCAGCCCGTGGGGGTCTCCAAGCAGCCCGTGGGAGTCTCCAAGCAGCCCGTGGGAGTCTCCAAGCAGCCCGTGGGAGTCTCCAAGCAGCCCGTGGGGGTCTCAAGCAGCCCGTGGGCGGTGGTTGAGAGTGAGAGAGCCCGCTGGTGATTCACGGCGGCCGGCTGTGTGTGTGTGTGTGTGTGTGTATGTGTGTGTGTGTGTGTGTGTGTGTGTGTGTGCGTGTGTGCGTGTGTGTGTGTGTGTGTGTGTGCGTGTGTGTGTGTGTGTGTGTGTGTGCGTGTGTGCGTGTGTGTGTGCGTGTGTGTGTGTGTGCGTGTGTGTGTGTGTGCGTGTGTGTGTGTGTGTGTGTGTGTGTGTGTGTGTGTGTGAGTGCGCGCCTGCCCGCCTGCGGCCTCGCGCATTCTCCGCTAGTCAAGGTGTGAGCCAAGGGTCGCGCGGGGGGGTTTCCATACACGCCAGTGTGGAGCCAATTACAATGAAAGGACAAGTGCAGGGGCGGGGCTCCGCGTGTCAATCAGCATACCCCAACAAAACAGGTGTATGAATGGGCACGGAACCCCTTCAGGACCCTCCTCCACACACCCAGCTGATGGCCCACAGCTACACACGACTACACACACTAATGGCATGAATGAATACACCACAATATATTGACATAATAATACGATAACATGACATTATATTACATTACATTACATCACATAACATGACATTACATGTCATTTAGCTGACGCTTTTATCCAAAGCGACTTACAATAAGTGCATTAAACCATGAGTCCAAACTCAGAACAACAAGAATCAAGAAAGTACAATTTCTTCAATAACTCAAACTACAAAGTGCTATCAGTAAGAGACATTTAAGTGCTACTAAAGTGTTAAACTACAAAGTGCTATCGGTAAGGGACATTTAAGTGCTACTAAAGTGTTAAACTACAAAGTGCTATCGGTAAGGGACATTTAAGTGCTACCAAAGTGCTACTACGGCTCTACCTTCCCTATTCAAGGTATAGTCGAAAAAGATGTGTAACATGAGCGATGGATGGGCTTCTTCATGGTCCATTGTGGTGCTTCTGTCCGGGTGTTTCTAGGGTTGTGAGGACGTTGGAGGTGACAACACACATGTGTGCTGCTTATTCCTTATGTAAAGACACCAGCTGACGTTGGGCTACAAACAAGTGTGAGTGTCTCATTTAGACACTTTTAAGACTAGAAGCTGAGGGGTTTCTATGGAGGTATTTTATATTGTAGAGCAACACTTTAACACCTCTTCAGCTTCTGTTAACCACATACCTTATTCCAGGCCTCTAATCATTCAAATGGTAAATACACTTTACTTTTCTAGTCTTCATACCACTCAAAGCTCTCTAACACTTCATGTCATCATTCACCCATTCATACACTGATGGAGGGGCTACCATGCAAGGTGCCACCTGCCCAGGACTATCTATATATCTATATATATATATATATATATATATATATATATATATATATATAGATACATATATACATCTATATATATATATATATATATATATATATATATATATATATATATATATATATATATATATATATATATATATATATATATATATATATATAGATAGATATAACCAGAAGTCCCGTCTGGGTTTCAGGACTCCTTACTTTCCTAAAACGATAATAATCTGTTTCTTCCTCAGATGACATTACATACCTAATGATGTTTTGAGGAGAAATAAGTTAACATTTTGCTGTGATGACAGTAGTTTATTGTGTTCAGTAGGTCGTCCTTGAATCATAAATATGTTGGTACATGGTAGAAGAGCCACAGAAGAATGTGGATGTTGATAAAACTTTAATAAAATTAAATTCAAAAGCGCTGGTTTCATTTCAACATTGATGGGGACACATATCAACATATTTAAACTGTGCACTATTCTATCTTCTGTGTATATTGTGCATTTTTATATATAATATAGATTGACATCTCTCTCTCTCTCTCTCTCTCTACAGAGGGGGGTTAGGAGGACAAACACTTCATTTTCTGCCTTCTGGTGAATTTGTATGAAACAATTTATGATTGAAACGTCTTTATGTAAAGAAAAACATAAAATTCCGGCTTCAGGTGTCAACTCCAAATATAAAGACGTAATGGCACCTGGTGCAGTGGCTCTCAGGTATTCTGCATTACGTTTAACTCCTCCCATTGAAGGCGGTCTCTGGGCACCAGTGAATGAAGACCAATGACATTCATTGTCTTCTGTGTCGGAGGTCCATGTGGTTCTTACTGAGATCAAAGGCTTCATTGGTTCTCCCTCTTCTTTCACTGCTGGATCAATCTGACATTGTGGATACGTCTTTCAAAGCATATCGTAGACCCTGGTGTCTGATTCAACTGCTTCTTTCTTCTTTAAAACGAAAAACAAAACAATAATTATGCGGTTGTGTCTATGGAGGAGCCGTGGGGCTGAGCAAAGGGTCCACTATGTGGATCCAGGTGTTTCCTATTGCAATAGAAATAACTTGATCAGATACTGTATATCAGGACCCAACATTTTATTTATAAATAACATACAGAAAGTGTTGGTTGAGATTGTGTTACATTATGAAGCGATGATAATGAATGTGGTGCATTCAAAGAGATGTTGTTGTGTCCAGTTCACTACAAGCTCGATCTGCATGCAGACTCCCAGCCCGGTCTCGGCACGGCGTTCACCTTGTACCGGGCTGGCTGGAGGACCACGCCGAACTTGCCCTCCAGATTGGGCAAGGCGTGGCCCGGTGGGACGGAAAGGGTGAAGTGCTGTAGGATCCACGACAGGAAGAGGAAGAGCTCCATCTTGGCCAAAGCCTCGCCCAGACACACCCGGACCCCGACTCCAAACGGCAGGTAGCTGGAGGACGGGATGATGAGACCGGAGCCGTCACTGTTCAGGAACCGACCTGCAGAGGAGCAACGCGCCGTCAGAACCAACACACACAAGCAACGGGTTCAACGGATGACGCTCATGGAGCTGCTGGCGAGCTCTGAAACCACCGAACAGCAGTGTGCTGGGTTTTATTATTATTTAGTTTCTTGCTACTCAAGTAATCTTTTCTGAAATACTTTGGTACTCTTACGATGGAGCAACCTGGAGGGGGTGATTGTTTTGTTCTGGACGTCCGGAGGTTGGGTACATGGAGTCAAAGAGGCTGTTAGCTGTGTTCAGAAGGTCATCTGTGCCTCTAGTGGCATCAACCTGAGAACCCTCTAGAGGTGTTCCTGGCACATCCGACTGGTTAGAGGCCCCGGAGCAGACCCACAACACGCTGGAGAGATTACACATCTATAGAGCCTGTGGAAGAGCTGGACACGTTGCTGGGGAGTGGGACAGCTTCCTTAGCCTGCTGCCCCCCCACCCCACCCCACACCAGTGGATAGCACATGGATGGATGGCTGGATGATAGCCAATGAGCCAATCTACATAACGGAGATGACTTATTCTTTCGTATCATCATTTAATCCATATTCATAAAAGGCCACAATAGGCCTTTCTTCGCAGCAGACAGGAGACAAAAGGCCTTTTGGCTCCATAAACGATTACACCTCAGGATAGAATACGGTCCTCTCACCGGGGTCAAAGAGCTCCGGGTTCTTCCATTCCTTCTCATCGTGGTGCAGAGACCACAGGTTGATGATGACTCGGGTTCCTTTCTTCACTGTGAACTCCCCGAGGCTGCAGAGGAGCAGAACGTTTACTCTGCATGGCATGAGCAAGAACCTCCAGAATCATTCTCACAGTCGTGTCAATCATAATCAGTTATGGATCACTTGCATTGAGAACAGTGAATCTCCCTGAATGAGTGTGTTTAGGTGTACCTGGTGTCACTGAGGGCCACATGGGGGATGAGCAGAGGGGCCACAGGGCGGATACGTAACACCTCCCTGATGGTGGCCTCCAGGTAGGGTAGACTGCCTCGGTCGCTGAGCTGGGGGCACCGGTCCCCCCCCACCTTGCTGTCCAGCTCCTCCTGGATACGCCCCTGCACCTAAATACACGGGCAGACAGTCAGAAACATCCATGTTCTGCACCGAGAATACACTTTCTCTTAATGCACATTTATTATTCAGGTTCTTTCTTCTCAAATTCATTTTGCATGTTTCATTTTCTCAGACGCTTTTTAGAAATATAATCTTTGCCTTTTTAACCTTTATTGGATAGTGGAGGGAGGTTTATGTTGTCGATGTGGCAGAAATATGTGTCACTAGAAACTGAATTTCAATGATTTATATCAGAATTGCTCAACTTGAACAATTGCAGGAGAACACTGAATCTGAATGTGTCTCAACATCCTGAAACCCAAGAACTGAACTTGAATAATGAGAACTGACTGGTATATATTATTATTATTATTATTATTATTATTATTATTATTATTATCATATACAACAGTTACATTTTCAGTGAGGAGCTCATTTAGTTTTAAGTTAATTGGAATTCAGTTCCAAACTAATAAATTCAATTTCAAAATTTTCAGTTTTGGGATGACGTCAGAGCAGCATCTAGTGGACTCCAGCGGTACTGCAGCTCAAGGAACGCAAGATCTTTCACGGTTGTAAAGTCAGAACACACACACACACACACACACACACACAGGCCTACCTGTGGGTAGTGGATGAGGTAGGCGATGGCCCATTTGAGCACGGTGGTGGTGGTTTCCACTCCGGCTCCAAAGATGTCCCCCACCGTCATGAGGAGGTGGTCGTCGCTGAGGCCCACGGACTCAGCGCTGATCTCTGCCGTGTTGTTGTTCTCAGCGCTGCGCTTGGCCCTCAGCAGAGCGTCCAGGAGGTCCCTCTGCACATGGTCACTGTAGTCTGCCTGGGGGGGGGGGGGGCAAAAGGTGAACCTTCGACCCTAGTTCTGTTGGAGCATGTGGAGTGAACCGTCTTCATCGGTGACACGTTGTTATGAGCAGGACTGTACCTTGTGCTCATCATATTTCTTCTGTAGGAGTTCGTCTCTGATTGAAACGCACTGCTTTAGGAGCTGCAGGTCCGCATTAGGGAACATCTGTGGGGAGACACGTCATAAATACCATGTGGGATATTATTTAAGTAGATATATTTTCTGTAGACATTGTAATTCAAATATGACAAAAAAACAGAATCCCTAAAAACAGTAAATGCATTAAGTCATCCTCCCTTGTTGGAGAATGAAATGTCCCCTTTTAATCACTAATAAATAAACTGCCATGCGCCCACTCGTGCACACCAGCAGGAGAGGACACAAGCTGCAGGACACATCGTGGGAACTTGGACAATGTGGCCTCGGCGCGTTAGGGCTGGAGCTCGTTAGCGGTTTTACACAGCGAACGTTGATAGTGATGCATGATTAATAACAGTGTTTAAACACATTCGTGTTGAAGGATAGTCCTGGTAAACCTTGACTTGGTGCCTCCACATTCAAGCGGTGCTCTCTTGGACCGTGTACCTGTAACCAGGGGAAGATGTCCACCAGGCTGTCCTTGGCCACGGTGTCCACGATGCCCTGGCTGTAGTGCAGCATGGCCTCGAACTCCGGGTCCCCTCGGCGGTAGGACGAGTTGAAGCACAGCGAGCAGATGACGTTGGTGACGGCCCGGGTCAGCTCGGGGGACAGATCCAGGGCCAGTCCGGCAGCCGCCGCCTGGGACAGGACGGAGCACAGGGACCGGGCCTCTGCAGAGACTGAGCAACACACGGGCATCAGACCGCCGTCACTGACGCGTTTCAATGCCTTGATCAACGTGTTATCCATAGAACAGCAGAATACAAAATAATTACACAACATTACGTTGGTTATATAATAAGGATGTATTGCAATTACATTGCAACAAACATCTCATCTTCTGTGTGTGTGTGTGTGTGTGTGTATTTAAAATGTTTAGAGAGCTCATTGAATTATTTAAAAAAGGATTACAGAGTTGAATATTAAAGTTAATGCCGTTTGTTTCATTGAATGTTTTTCATTTGAGGAGGAAGTGCATCTCCGTCTCAAACTCACCTGTCCATCAGTGACCTCACCTGTGTGTCTCCCTGCATTGACCAAATGAGGATTAATCCTCCACTGAAAATAGTCCCTAACGAATGCTCTATTTCTTCCTGTTTGATCATAACTACGCAGAACAGCTGCTTTATGAATTTACTGAGGCTTAATAAACCCAAACCTCAGAATGAGTGAAACCACAGCGAGCAGCGAGCTGACCAGTTCACATGTTTAAAGTCTGATTCAACGGACTCCTCAACATCTTCTACTTAAAGCTGCTCTACACACCGTATTACAACTGTCTGTAAAACATGGACGTTCAACGTAAGGAAAGCCTTCAAATGAGCACAAAGTACACTATTTTCTTCCGGAGATGGATCAGAACACTCTGTATTGAACCCCCATGAGCCCGTCCACAAGGGGACAGAGTCCTCCACCTCCACATGTCATCGGCCCAATGTCCTGCATCCAGATATACACTGATATAGAGCAATAAGCAGAATATGTAGTATATGCACAACTTTAACATGCTGATGACTAGGTCAAAGGTCAAAGGTCAAAGGGTCAGTACACCCAAATGACAGGTAGAAGTAGATTATCCAGAACTAAGGGGAGAAGTGTCCGGTGTGTCTATCATAACACATAATCTATAATCTATAATCTATCAGAGGTGTGTGCTACTCACTGATCTTCTCAATGGAGGCAGAGCCCTCTCCAAACATGCACAGAGCTCCGTGGACTATCTTCCTGTGGAATCTCCACGTGGCGCTGTAGTCTCCAAATGCGATGTCCTTCCCATCTCTGGTCAGAACATCTGTGGTTACCTTCATCACACATGGACAAGAGACACATGACCACTGCTGCTGAGGAGGAGGAGGAGAAGGAGAAGTAGTAGAAGAAGAAGAAGAAGAAGTGTACCCACAGTTCTGGGTCTTCCTGCAAATATCTTCCCCTTCTTCAGCAGGACCTGCTTGGCGTGCGCGTGATGGTTGACGACGATGACACAGTGGGAGCCCATCATCAGAGAGTAGGTGGGCCCGTACTTCCCCTGCAGCTCTTTGAAGAGCACATGTGGAGGGTGAGGGCTCCTCAAGCTCAGCAGACTGCCGATGAGCGGGAGCGCCGGGAGGCGCGGGGGCTCCCGGGGGCCGTGGGCGAACACCCTGAGCTTCAGCTGCAGCGCTAACAAAGCCAGGCCCACGGCCACAAACACACACAGACACAGGAACCAAGTCATATCCGAGGCAGAGGGGCCAGAGAGAGGGATCCAGCGGGGGCCGAGCAGAGAGGAGCTCTGCAGGAAGGCCCTGAGCGGCTGCAGGGCCGCGCATTTATGCAGCTCCTTCAATGCCAAAGCCTTGACTCGCCATGTTTAAGGCTGGGCCAATTCAAACAAGATAAGGTGATTCATTGGATCGTGGCCATGACGACACCAACAAATGGACACGGTGGAAATCAGAAGTGTCTGCATCACTTTATTGAAGTACACGTTGGTACATTTTCACCTCAACGTCATTAATCTGACAGTTACCGCTCATTTTGAAGACAAACATTATACACACATGCAATATGATGCAGCATGAAAAGTTACACAATGCAATTACAACACAGTAGTATGATGGACAGGTATGACACACCATAAAAGGGGCGATTTGATTGCTCCAGTTATGAAAGTAAACGACATTTGACTGATCATACCAGGGCATTCGTGGGCTGTGGTATTTCTACATTACTGACTACAAGCAGTCAAACCGTGACGTGCACGAGGACCTTGATATTTATCAAATGTGATTATGAAAAAAAAAGGAAAAACAACTTTATTTTTCTACTGACGCAGGTTTTATAATTCATTTATTGACTATTAATTACCATAACTCGCAGTTGTGTCTCTCTTCGGGCGCGTTCACAGCGCTTTTGCGCAGCGGGCGCGTTGCTATGAATTTTGACCCTGGCCGCGCACCATCCATCGCTAGCCTAAACAGAAAATGGCGTCAGCTGATTCCCAGCCGAGGTTTGGCCAGTCTGTCAAGGGGCTGTTATCCGATAAAGTGGGCTCCTGTGGCGGGGACGTCATCGTGCTGACCCGCCAAGTGCTAAAGGGATCTCGCAGTCAGGAGGTAACACGACACGAGTGGTTTAATCACGATGTGTGGCTAGCCTCGAGCTAATAGCAGCTAACACGCAGAGAGCGGACGGAAATGCCATTTCGTTTTCAAAATAAAAGCCCGGAAGGGATTTCGTTTAGAGCTTTTGGTTGAAATGATACTGCTAATGCAGGCGAGCAGGGGTCAGTCTTGGATTAGTGGAATAATGGAGTTGTTGGTGTTCATCGAATAGTTCCCCGGGTTGTAGAAGACGTCACCGTGGGCCTTCAGCCCATCTTGAAGGGTATTTCTTTGACTGTTGTGTTTTTTGTTTGTTTTTGACAGTTTTTTTCTGACTTAACAGACAAACTGATCAATCTATTAATGGATCAAATGATTGGCAGCTTTTATTGGTCCTGCCAACAGGCCCTAAATGCCTCATGGTTGATAACGTCTCTTCCAGCTTCTTGGTCAAGCAGCCAGAAATATGGTCATTCAGGAGGACGCCATCCTGCACTCTGAGGATGTAAGTATCAATATACGACAATACTGGACACACTTTTTTTCTTTACAAGCTAAAGAGTTAAACGAACACCCCAAAGAGTGTCACGACGAAAAAATGTAATTCCATCATACAATAAAATGTAGTGATCTGCCCTCGTTTGTGTGCTCCAAGTCGACACCGTTACCGTCTGTCTTCCAGAGTCTGAGAAAGATGTCCATTATCACCACACACCTACAATACCAGTGAGTATCAATCAGCTGTTTGTGAGTACGTGAACATACAAAATGAAGTAAATATTAAGAGAGTCTGTCTGTCTGTCCGTCTGTCGCTAAGGCAGGAGGCCATCCAGAAGAAGTGAGTCTAAACACAACACTCTGTTTATGCTTCAGCTGACATCGCTGTCTCATCTGTGAGCCATAACACAAACCGGTGACGTGCACTGAATTCTTTTCCATCCTCCAGCGTGGAGCACTCTAAAAACCTGCAGGACCAGCTGAGACACCTGCTGAAGTGACGACGCGCCCCCACCCCTTTTAAACCGCCGCTGTGTCAGCAGGATGAGACGCCGTGTTTCTACTTCCTGTCCGGTGATCTGGGACTGTGTCCTGTGCTCCGAGGGGCTGTGAACACTCTGCAGCAGCAAACAACCGTGTGGAGCTACGTGGTCTAGCTGAGCTGGAAGCCAAGCGTTCTCTGTGCACGTGACCGTTGTTCCCCAACCCCTAACCCTCGTTAATGGTGCCTCCTTATATGGCGCTTACAGCTGATGGCGCCGCCTCGAGCCAACAGTTAGCACCGTTCAGCCACCGCCATGTTGAGAGCTGCGTGGAGGCAGTGTCTCTCTCTCAAGCTGGTCCGACTCCGACCAGAGAGGCCTTCAGGTTTCTTTGTTCTTTCATGGCAGCTATTGCGGTCATGTTTAATTTGACGTAGATGATCATTTGCAGGTTATGGAAACATCCGAGAAGACGGCGTCAGAAGCAGCTGATCGTCATGTTAAACTTTGGCTATGACAGAATTAATTTGGCAGAGGTCGTTTCCATAATTCATTGATCTTTTTGACTAAATCAAAAACCACCTCAATGGAGCGGTGGAAACTCTTTTCCTTTTCCCGCAATTGAGGAAGTTTTATCAAACTTAGCTGGTTCCATTGAGCTTATCCATAATGCGATATTTCAAAACGTGCATCATTATATGTGGACGGAAACGAGGCTCATCATAGACTTGATCTGCAGCAACCCTGTTATCTTTCTTGAGTTGTTTGAAATGTTTTGATCATTTGTATTGCATTAATATCTATTAAACACGTTGTTGTCTGTCACCTCGGCTCCGTCAATATTAAACACAACTGCAGGTAGAATCATAAAGGATCACCTTTACCAAAGCATAACTTCTTTATTACAATTGTATTAAATGAGCTTCAAGCTGCAGCAAAAGTCTTGATGGTGCAGGTCGTGGATCTGAAATGCAAACTATTCATAACCTTTCACATTTCAAATACTCCACATGCTCGGCTCTTTGTAAGTGGAGTTTTATTCAGACTTCTGAGTTCTTTAGTGTCTCACAGGCGCTTGGTGCTGCTCTGGCGTCTGGTTCTCTGGAGCTTCTCAGTGGAAGTTCAGGGTGTCATCGTGTGTCAATGAGATGAAATGTCGCCACTTGATGAAGCTCAAATGATTTATTGGGGAAGGTTTTGGCAGCGACACTGCCCTTGTGTTCAAGGATGGAGCAGAGCCCTCGGGACACGTGCTGAGCCAAATAGGAAATATGCTTTATACTTTATACCAACATTCAGGCTATTTTGCTTAACATGTCTTTTCAGACAACGTCCCAAACACACACGTCGGTGTTTATGACCCGGTTGACCTGTTGGCTCATGCAAAAAGGAGGTTTTTGGTTTTAAAGGAACCGGATCTCATAAGAGAAGTGAAATGAGCAGGTTGAATCTTAGTGAGATTTAGTGCTTTGAAGGCGGTTTCTCTCCCTTCAGCTGCTCCTCTGTCATTCCTCTCTATTCTGAGGGGTGTTACAGTGAGCTTTGTTCATATAGGATTCAGATTCATGCAACATCTTGGTACTAAAGACGTTACGGACTGTTGACAAAGAGTTGTAATCTAGGGTGTGATAAAGAGAGTTGGTAACATAACATTGCTGTGAGTAATCAACTGGGGTTAATCTATGAACTGTTTACCATTCCCCCGCAGCGTCTCCACGTTCATCTCAGACAACAAAGACTCGTTGGCGGCGTGCCAGGGCGCAGGAAATGAAATGTGCAGGAAGGTCTACATTAAAAGAATATGGTCTCCACAAAGCCTCCGGTTCATCCTCAGCTCCTACCGCGATAAGGAGCAGGGAGAGACGGCGTTATCAGCGGCCCCGAAGGCCAAACAGCTGCTCGGTGTCCCTGAGGACGGGAGTCTTGTACCCTTTAGCGCCGCACGTGTTCCTCGCCGAGTCAGATGCTGATGATGTTTACTGGAGCCCCGTTAGCCGACGCCTTGGCGGCCGCTAATCTCCCTGGGGTCAAAGAGAGGACACAACAATATACAGAACATGACGTAAGACACGAGAACAGTACAGTCAGCCTGGATGTATCCATACGCATTATGCATCCATGGAGGGTCAAGAGTCTTCAAAGGCCACGGCGCTGTCGTCGGTGGCCTTCAAGGAGCCCTTATTGTTTTCACCAGGAGGAGTTTTGTGTGATTGAACGGTAGATACGGTCTGATGTTGGGGAGGCGTCACGTGACCCGAGCTTCACTTGAGTGGCGGGTGTGTCTGTTGCATCTTTTTTGGTACTCGCTTGAAGGAAACGTTCCGGTGTCTCTACATTGATAGGAAACAGGGAGTTTAGTTTTAACCTGAGACCCGCGGCGGGCCAGAGGGCCCATGTGAGGTACGTTCTGATGTGGCAGCTCTGAACTAGTTGTAGTTCATTAATGTCTCTAACAGCTCTAACAGGATGGCGACTACGTGGAACACCTTCTAGCCATCGCTCCGTCCTATTTGAGTCCACGGGGTCACCAATAAGCATCTAGAGTCACACAATAGACCATCCCCGAGAGGGCCGGACGGAATCCATATTTCTTTAGTTTAGTAATCATTATGTAGATAGTTCTTGATTTATACAGATTCGTATCAAACTGCTGTATTTGTAAGGGGGGCTGACAGAACCTGATGCAGTGAAACATGTCACCATCTGTCATTTGACCATATTCAATTACCCAACAGACAGCATGCCATGTACTTTATGGTTTATTACCGGGATCAATGTGATCTCTTAGGAATATCTTGCTGACTGTGCATGTGGAACCCTTCAGAGTTTGAAAATGAAAACAAATATGAAATGAACAAATATTACAGACTGGAAACAGCCGTAAAAAGAACAATTCTAACTGGACTTCAGTTGAGATTCACACAGACTGTCAGATGTTCTGTGCTTGACATTTGTTTCAATGTTTTTAAATTTTCTTTCATTGTTTTTATTCCATTGTTTTTTGCGTTTCATTTTTTAAAATATGAATATTTCTGATTCCTTTTTGTGTTATGTCTGTGAAAGCTAAATAAAGGTGTATGACTGTTCTGTACCTTTGATGTCTTCACCAGCTGTTATGTTCCTCGCTCATCTTGTGTCTTCTGGGATGTTCTATTTCTTTTCTTTAGGCCGTATCTCTTCATCCTTGTGCCCAGCTGGTCTCTCCTGATCTCAAAAGTTAGTCCGGCGTGCTGCCAGGTGCTTTTTTCAGCTGCCTTCTTTAAACCTTGAGTCTAAATGATGTTCTCCCCCTACGACAGCACGCGTCGTATCAGAGGATACGGGTCCAGGTCCAGGTCCAGGTCCAGGTCCAGGTCCAGGTCCAGGTCCAGGTCCAGGTCCAGGGACGGCGGCTCATCAGGCAACGCCTCACATCTTCCGCCTCTGACAACTTGTTTCACCTCTGGATTACTTCCAGATTAAACCTCGTGTTTGTGCGGACCGGTCGGGCGAATACTTCCCAGACAGATACCACAGGTTTACTACTGTGAACGTGTTTATACATTCACTGGTCCCAGCACCATACATTCACTGGTCCCAGCACCATACATTCACTGGTCCCAGCACCATACATTCACTGGTCCCAGCACCATACATTCACTGGTCCCAGCACCATACATTCACTGGTCCCAGCACCATACATTCACTGGTCCCAGCATCATACATTCACTGGTCCCAGCACCATACATTCACTGGTCCCAGCACCATACATTCACTGGTCCCAGCACCATACATTCACTGGTCCCAGCACCATACATTCACTGGTCCCAGCATCATACATTCACTGGTCCCAGCACCATACATTCACTGGTCCCAGCATCATACATTCACTGGTCCCAGCACCATACATTCACTGGTCCCAGCATCATACATTCACTGGTCCCAGCACCATACATTCACTGGTCCCAGCACCATACATTCACTGGTCCCAGCACCATACATTCACTGGTCCCAGCACCATACATTCACTGGTCCCAGCACCATACATTCACTGGTCCCAGCACCATACATTCACTGGTCCCAGCATCATACATTCACTGGTCCCAGCACCATACATTCACTGGTCCCAGCACCATACATTCACTGGTCCCAGCACCATACATTCACTGGTCCCAGCATCATGCTGACACAGCGTTTCATCACACTGTCCTACATGTGACACACACACACACACACACTGTCCTACATGTGACACACACACACACACACTGTCCTACATGTGACACACACACACACACACACTGTCCTACATGTGACACACGCACACACACACTGTCCTACATGTGACACACACACACACACTGTCGAACATGTGACACACACACACACACACACACTGTCCTACATGTGACACACACACACACACACACACACTGTCGTACATGTGACACACACACACACACACACTGTCCTACATGTGACACACACACACACACTGTCCTACATGTGACACACACACACACACACTGTCCTACATGTGACACACACACACACTGTCCTACATGTGACACACACACACACACTGTCGTACATGTGACACACACACACACACACACTGTCCTACATGTGACACACACACACACACACTGTCCTACATGTGACACACACACACTGTCCTACACGTGACACACACACACACACACTGTCCTACATGTGACACACACACACACACACACACACACACACTGTCCTACATGTGACACACACACTGTCCTACATGTGACACACACACACACACACACACTGTCCTACATGTGACACACACACACACACACACACACACACACACACTGTCGTACATGTGACACACACACACACACTGTCCTACATGTGACACACACACACACACACTGTCCTACATGTGACACACACACACACACTGTCCTACATGTGACACACACACACACACACACACTGTCGTACATGTGACACACACACACACACACACTGTCCTACATGTGACACACACACACACACACACTGTCCTACATGTGACACACACACACACACACTGTCCTACATGTGACACACACACACACTGTCCTACATGTGACACACACACACACACTGTCGTACATGTGACACACACACACACACACTGTCCTACATGTGACACACACACACACACTGTCCTACATGTGACACACACACACACACACACACACACTGTCCTACATGTGACACACACACACACACACTGTCCTACACGTGACACACACTCACACACTGTCCTACATGTGACACATACACACACACTGTCGTACATGTGACACACACACACACACACTGTCCTACATGTGACACACACACACACTGTCCTACATGTGACACACACACACACACTGTCGTACATGTGACACACACACACACACACTGTCCTACATGTGACACACACACACACACTGTCCTACATGTGACACACACACACACACACACACACACACACACACTGTCCTAAATGTGACACACACACACACACACTGTCCTACACGTGACACACACTCACACACTGTCCTACATGTGACACATACACACACTGTCCTACATGTGACACACATACACACACTGTCCTACATGTGACACACACTCACACACTGTCCTACATGTGACACACACACACACACACACACACTGTCCTACATGTGACACACACACACACACTGTCCTACACGTGACACACACTCACACACTGTCCTACATGTGACACATACACACACTGTCCTACATGTGACACACACACACACACTGTCCTACATGTGACACACACTCACACACTGTCCTACATGTGACACACACACACACACACACACTGTCCTACATGTGACACACACACACACACACACACACTGTCCTACATGTGACACACACACACACACTGTCCTACATGTGACACACACACACACACACACACACACACACTGTCCTACATGTGACACACACACACACTGTCCTACACGTGACACACACACACACACTGTCCTACATGTGACACACACACACACACACACACACACTGTCCTACATGTGACACACACACTGTCCTACATGTGACACACACACACACACACTGTCCTACATGTGACACACACACTGTCCTACATGCAGTATTATCATAAAAGTTTAAAGTATGTTTTTAATGTATTCTAGCCATGGCCTTGCAATAAAGTCTGTGTCAGTGAACAGCAATTAGTATTATGACCTCATCAGTCCTTATCAATTGTGTTATAATGTGTTATGAGCATGTCCTAGATGACTAGTGTTTATAATGTATCGGCAGAACGAGGTCCTCACATTTCTGTATTTTATTATCTTACTTTCTGCTTTTTCTCTCTCAACAGTGAAGATAAAAAAATCACATATTGACATTCATATTGTTTCTTCGTGCAAAATAGATTTGGGGTTTGAAATACATTCAAGGTGCTTCATTTGAGAGGTTTAACGAAGGCGGGTCATCTTTTATGACGACACCAGGGTAAAGCATCTTTACAAGGTGTGTGTACAAGGTGTGTGTACAAGGTTTGTGTACAAGGTGTGTGTGCGTGTACAAGGTGCGTGTACAAGGTGTGTGTACAAGGTGTGTGTACAAGGTGTGTGTACAAGGTGTGTGTACAAGGTGTGTGTACAAGCTGCGTGTACAAGGTGCGTGTACAAGGTGCGTGTACAAGGTTTGTGTACAAGGTGCGTGTACAAGCTGCGTGTACAAGGTGCGTGTACAAGCTGCGTGTACAAGGTGTGTGTACAAGGTGCGTGTACAAGGTGTGTGTACAAGGTGCGTGTACAAGGTGCGTGTACAAGGTGTGTGTACAAGGTGTGTGTACAAGGTGCGTGTACAAGGTGTGTGTACAAGGTGCGTGTACAAGGTGTGTGTACAAGGTGTGTGTACAAGGTGCGTGTACAAGGTGTGTGTACAAGGTGTGTGTACAAGGTGCGTGTACAAGGTGTGTGTACAAGGTGTGTGTACAAGGTGCGTGTACAAGGTGTGTGTACAAGGTGTGTGTACAAGGTGCGTGTACAAGGTGTGTGTACAAGGTGTGTGTACAAGGTGCGTGTACAAGGTGTGTGTACAAGGTGCGTGTACAAGGTGCGTGTACAAGGTGTGTGTACAAGGTGTGTGTACAAGGTGCGTGTACAAGGTGTGTGTACAAGGTGCGTGTACAAGGTGCGTGTACAAGGTGTGTGTACAAGGTGCGTGTACAAGGTGTGTGTACAAGGTGCGTGTACAAGGTGCGTGTACAAGGTGTGTGTACAAGGTGTGTGTACAAGGTGCGTGTACAAGGTGTGTGTACAAGGTTTGTGTACAAGGTGTGTGTGCGTGTACAAGGTGTGTGTACAAGGTGCGTGTACAAGGTTTGTGTACAAGGTGCGTGTACAAGCTGCGTGTACAAGGTGCGTGTACAAGGTGCGTGTACAAGGTGTGTGTACAAGGTGTGTGTACAAGGTGCGTGTACAAGGTGTGTGTACAAGGTGCGTGTACAAGGTGCGTGTACAAGGTGTGTGTACAAGGTGCGTGTACAAGGTGCGTGTACAAGGTGCGTGTACAAGGTGCGTGTACAAGGTGCGTGTACAAGGTGCGTGTACAAGGTGCGTGTACAAGCTGCGTGTACAAGGTGCGTGTACAAGGTGCGTGTACAAGGTTTGTGTACAAGGTGCGTGTACAAGGTGCGTGTACAAGGTGTGTGTACAAGGTGTGTGTACAAGGTTTGTGTACAAGGTGTGTGTGCGTGTACAAGGTGCGTGTACAAGGTTTGTGTACAAGGTGTGTGTACAAGGTGTGTGTACAAGGTGCGTGTACAAGGTGTGTGTACAAGGTGCGTGTACAAGCTGCGTGTACAAGGTGCGTGTACAAGGTGCGTGTACAAGGTGTGTGTACAAGGTGTGTGTACATCCCTCATAGGTGAGACGCAATTCTAGCATGAACATTTGTGTTGTGGGTCAGTCAGAACCCAAAGGATTCACACGTTTTTATGTTGTTATTTCAGATATAACTAAATAATTCAGACAAGGTTTTTCTTTTTTTTTTTTCTGTCCCATGAGCAAGGCATACATTTAAAAGTTATGTATATATATATATATATATATATATATATATATATATATATATATATATATATATATATATATATATATATATATATATATATATAAACGTAAGACAGTTATGGTACCAGGGAACGAACTGGGGCGTCTTCATGGACCTGAAAACAAGGTTCCCTCAAAACGTGGTGATCATTCTGAAGCTCTACAGTTGGTGGCGACAATGCTGCAGCCGGCGGCCAATTCAGCCCGTGAAGAAGAAGCAGAAGAAGAAGCAGAAGAAGAAGAAGAAGCAGACGAAGAAGCAGGTGAAGAAGATGAAGAAGATGAACACGAGAAGAAGCAGAAGCAGTTCACCATAACGTGAGTCGCGATGGGTCGTCGGGCCCTTTAGTGCCGGGTGTCTCCACGTGGAGGACGGGCTCCAGCCGCGTGACGCGCCTCTCCTTCATGAAGGAATAACAGATTAGCTGCTAAGCTAACCGGAGCTAACGGTGCCAGCTGTCTGAGGAGAAGATGGAGAACACAACAGAGGCTCACGTTACACTGCCTTTACGGGACCAGAGCTAAGTTTAACTCCCGAGGAGAGCTTATGAACTGAGCTGAGTTTAACTATTGAGGAGAGCTTATGAACTGAGCTGAGTTTAACTATTGAGGAGAGCTTATGACCTGAGCTCAGTTTAACTATTGAGGAGAGCTTATGACCTGAGCTGAGTTTAACTATTGAGGAGAGCTTATGACCTGAGCTCAGTTTAACTATTGAGGAGAGCTTATGACCTGAGCTCAGTTTAACTATTGAGGAGAGTTTATGAACTGAGCTGAGTTTAACTATTGAGGAGAGCTTATGACCTGAGCTGAGTTTAACTATTGAGGAGAGTTTATGAACTGAGCTGAGTTTAACTATTGAGGAGAGCTTATGACCTGAGCTCAGTTTAACTATTGAGGAGAGCTTATGACCTGAGCTGAGTTTAACTATTGAGGAGAGTTTATGAACTGAGCTGAGTTTAACTATTGAGGAGAGTTTATGAACTGAGCTGAGTTTAACTATTGAGGAGAGCTTATGACCTGAGCTCAGTTTAACTATTGAGGAGAGCTTATGACCTGAGCTGAGTTTAACTATTGAGGAGAGTTTATGAACTGAGCTGAGTTTAACTATTGAGGAGAGTTTATGAACTGAGCTGAGTTTAACTATTGAGGAGAGCTTATGACCTGAGCTCAGTTTAACTATTGAGGAGAGCTTATGACCTGAGCTGAGTTTAACTATTGAGGAGAGTTTATGAACTGAGCTGAGTTTAACTATTGAGGAGAGTTTATGACCTGAGCTCAGTTTAACTATTGAGGAGAGCTTATGACCTGAGCTGAGTTTAACTATTGAGGAGAGTTTATGAACTGAGCTGAGTTTAACTATTGAGGAGAGCTTATGACCTGAGCTGAGTTTAACTATTGAGGAGAGCTTATGAACTGAGCTGAGTTTAACTATTGAGGAGAGTTTATGAACTGAGCTGAGTTTAACTATTGAGGAGAGCTTATGAACTGAGCTGAGTTTAACTATTGAGGAGAGCTTATGAACTGAGCTGAGTTTAACTATTGAGGAGAGCTTATGACCTGAGCTGAGTTTAACTATTGAGGAGAGTTTATGAACTGAGCTGAGTTTATGAACTGAGCTGAGTTTAACTATTGAGGAGAGTTTATGAACTGAGCTGAGTTTAACTATTGAGGAGAGTTTATGAACTGAGCTGAGTTTAACTATTGAGGAGAGTTTATGAACTGAGCTCAGTTTAACTATTGAGGAGAGGTTATGACCTGAGCTGAGTTTAACTATTGAGGAGAGCTTATGACCTGAGCTGAGTTTAACTATTGAGGAGAGTTTATGAACTGAGCTGAGTTTATGAACTGAGCTGAGTTTAACTATTGAGGAGAGCTTATGAACTGAGCTGAGTTTAACTATTGAGGAGAGTTTATGAACTGAGCTGAGTTTAACTATTGAGGAGAGTTTATGAACTGAGCTGAGTTTAACTATTGAGGAGAGCTTATGACCTGAGCTGAGTTTAACTATTGAGGAGAGCTTATGAACTGAGCTGAGTTTAACTATTGAGGAGAGCTTATGAACTGAGCTGAGTTTAACTATTGAGGAGAGTTTATGAACTGAGCTGAGTTTATGTACTGAGCTGAGTTTAACTCCTGAGCCGAGCCGGGTTCATACACTGAGCCTCGATGTCTTCGCTCTTGTTCACAACGTTATGACAAACTAGGTTTACAAATCTGGCGTTGGTTGAGCTGATGACGTCACGGTACCAGAACACCGGTTGCGTCCTCCAGCGTCGGCTTTGATTAGTATATTCCAAAAAGTTACAGATTTATTATTAATTATTTCATGTTCCGGACATTTTTTAGTTAAAATTCCAATAAATTGATGAGGATTCAATGGTGCTAAACTAATAATAATAATAATAATAATAATGGATAATAATAACAATAATAATAATATCTAGTGCAATCAAAATCTTGGTTCTGCATTCGGTTTTGATGGAAGATAATCCCATCTATTAGGCAACCGTATTTCAAAATGTAGGGTTTTCAATGTTGTTAACTTTAGTTAGCGTTAATTTAAACTATGTAACGTTATTGAGTTGAAGGTGATCTGATGAACCCCCGTCTTAGCATCGCTACGTTAATCCTCCCAGTTAGTTTAGGTCAGTCTATCACGAGCAGACCGGGCAGAATGAATCCATACTGGGTGTCAGCTGAACGACTGCGTGTGTTCTGGGTTTAACAGAAACACTTCTCACGGTCCAAGATGACGACTTCCTGGAGTGACCGTCTGCAGAAGTATGCCGACATACCAGCCAACATGGACGGCGTGGCCATGAAGAAGTATCGACGTCAAGCGCACCACAGGTGCGTGTTAGTTTGGAACACAGCGAAAAGGGTCCTACTGAAGTCTTAAACCAGGACCAGGCACGTTCTGGACAAATGGGTTGTGGCTTTTGGCTTTGGTGTGTGTGTGTATGTGTTTTGTTCAGTATTTAGTAGCGTTTGCAGAGCATTAAAAATCACTCATATTGATGATAAAACCCCATTCAGAAACCTTGGAGCACAAGGGCTCGCTTATAGTAGCAGAAGGCTTTGTTCATGGAGAAATTAGTAATGTTGTTTCAAAGAGAGAGCAGGATTATGGCTGAGCCTCATTAGTTTGCAACAGCAAAAATGCCAAACTCAAAGCTTCAAAGCGACAGTAAACCAATCGATCCAGCCCACAGGGTAGACATTCAGCCTACGGGATAGACATTCAGCTTATAGGGTAGACATTCAGCCCACAGGGTAGACATTCAGCCTACGGGATAGACATTCAGCTTATAGGGTAGACATTCAGCCTACGGGATAGACATCCAGCCCACAGGGTAGACATTCAGCCTACGGGATAGACATTCAGCTTATAGGGTAGACATTCAGCCCACAGGGTAGACATTCAGCCTACGGGATAGACATTCAGCTTATAGGGTAGACATTCAGCCCACAGGGTAGACATTCAGCCTACGGGATAGACATTCAGCTTATAGGGTAGACATTTAGCCCACAGGGTAGACATTCAGCCTACGGGATAGACATTCAGCTTATAGGGTAGACATTCAGCCCACAGGGTAGACATTCAGCCTACGGGGTAGACATTCAGCTTATAGGGTAGACATTCAGCATATAGGGTAGACATTCAGCTTATAGGGTAGACATTCAGCCTACGGGATAGACATTCAGCCTACGGGATAGACATTCAGCCTACGGGATAGACATTCAGCCTACGGGATAGACATTCAGCCTACGGGATAGACATTCAGCCTACGGGGTAGACATTCAGCTTATAGGGTAGACATTCAGCTTATAGGGTAGACATTCAGCCTACGGGGTAGACATTCAGCATATAGGGGTAGACATTCAGCCTATAGGGGTAGACATTCAGCATATAGGGGTAGACATTCAGCCTACGGGGTAGACATTCAGCCTATAGGGGTAGACATTCAGCCTACGGGGTAGACATTCAGCCTACGGGGTAGACATTCAGCCTACGGGGTAGACATTCAGCCTACGGGGTAGACATTCAGCCTACGGGGTAGACATTCAGCCTATAGGGTAGACATTCAGCCTATAGGGGTAGACATTCAGCATATAGGGGTAGACATTCAGCATATAGGGGTAGACATTCAGCCTACGGGGTAGACATTCAGCCTATAGGGTAGACATTCAGCCTATAGGGTAGACATTCAGCCTACGAGGTAGACATTCAGCATATAGGGTAGACATTCAGCCTATAGGGGTAGACATTCAGCCCACAGGGTAGACATTCAGCATATAGGGTAGACATTCAGCCCACGGGGTAGACATTCAGCCCACGGGGTAGACATTCAGCCCACAGGGTAGACATTCAGCCTATAGGGGTAGACATTCAGCCTATAGGGGTAGCCATTCAGCCCACGGGGTAGACATTCAGCCCACGGGGTAGACATTCAGCCCACGGGGTAGACATTCAGCCCACGGGGTAGACATTCAGCCTATAGGGGTAGACATTCAGCCTATAGGGGTAGACATTCAGCCCACGGGGTAGACATTCAGCCCACGGGGTAGACATTCAGCCCACGGGGTAGACATTCAGCCTATAGGGGTAGACATTCAGCCTATAGGGGTAGACATTCAGCCCACGGGGTAGACATTCAGCCCACGGGGTAGACATTCAGCCCACAGGGTAGACATTCAGCCCACGGGGTAGACATTCAGCCCATAGGGGTAGACATTCAGCCCACGGGGTAGACATTCAGCCCACAGGGTAGACATTCAGCCCACAGGGGTAGACATTCAGCCTATAGGGGTAGACATTCAGCCTATATGGGTAGATATTCAGCCTATAGGGGTAGACATTCAGCCTATAGGGGTAGACATTCAGCTTATAGGGTAGACATTCAGCCTATAGGGGTAGACATTCAGCCCACAGGGTAGACATTCAGCCCACGGGGTAGACATTCATCCCACGGGGTAGACATTCATCCCACGGGGTAGACATTCAGCCCACGGGGTAGACATTCAGCCTATAGGGTTAGACATTCAGCTTATAGGGTAGACATTCAGCCTATAGGGTTAGACATTCAGCTTATAGGGTAGACATTCAGCCTATAGGGGTAGACATTCAGCCCACGGGGTAGACATTCAGCCCACGGGGTAGACATTCAGCCCACGGGGTAGACATTCAGCCTATAGGGGTAGACATTCAGCCTATAGGGGTAGACATTCAGCCTATAGGGGTAGACATTCAGCCCACGGGGTAGACATTCAACCTATAGGGGTAGACATTCAGCCTATAGGGGTAGACATTCAGCCTATAGGGGTAGACATTCAGCCTATAGGGTAGACATTTAGCCCACGGGGTAGACATTCAGCCCACAGGGTATACATTCAGCCTATAGGGTAGACATTCAGCCTATAGGGGTAGACATTCAGCCCACAGGGTATACATTTAGCCTATAGGGTAGACATTTAGCCTATAGGGTATACATTCAGCCTATAGGGTAGACATTTAGCCCACGGGGTAGACATTCAGCCTCTAGGGTAGACATTTAGCCCACGGGGTAGACATTCAGCCTCTAGGGTAGACATTTAGCCCACGGGGTAGACATTCAGCCCACGGGGTAGACATTCAACCTATAGGGGTAGACATTCAACCTATAGGGGTAGACATTCAACCTATAGGGGTAGACATTCAGCCTATAGGGGTAGACATTCAGCCCACGGGGTAGACATTCAGCCCACAGGGTAGACATTCAGCCTATAGGGGTAGACATTCAGCCCACGGGGTAGACATTCAGCCCACGGGGTAGACATTCAACCTATAGGGGTAGACATTCAGCCTATAGGGTAGACATTCAGCCTATAGGGGTAGACATTCAGCCCACAGGGTATACATTCAGCCTATAGGGTAGACATTTAGCCCACGGGGTAGACATTCAGCCTCTAGGGTAGACATTTAGCCCACGGGGTAGACATTCAGCCTCTAGGGTAGACATTTAGCCCACGGGGTAGACATTCAGCCTCTAGGGTAGACATTCAGCCTATAGGGTAGACATTTAGCCCACGGGGTAGACATTCAGCCTCTAGGGTAGACATTCAGCCTATAGGGTAGACATTTAGCCCACGGGGTAGACATTCAGCCTCTAGGGTAGACATTCAGCCCACAGGGTAGACATTCAGCCCACGGGGTAGACATTCAGCCCACAGGGTAGACATTCAGCCCACGGGGTAGACATTCAGCCCACAGGGTAGACATTCAACCTATAGGGGTAGACATTCAGCCTATAGGGTAGACATTCAGCCTATAGGGGTAGACATTCAGCCCACGGGGTAGACATTCAGCCCACGGGGTAGACATTCAACCTATAGGGGTAGACATTCAGCCTATAGGGTAGACATTCAGCCTATAGGGGTAGACATTCAGCCCACAGGGTATACATTCAGCCTATAGGGTAGACATTTAGCCCACGGGGTAGACATTCAGCCTCTAGGGTAGACATTTAGCCCACGGGGTAGACATTCAGCCCACGGGGTAGACATTCAGCCTATAGGGGTAGACATTCAGCCCACGGGGTAGACATTCAGCCCACGGGGTAGACATTCAACCTATAGGGGTAGACATTCAGCCTATAGGGGTAGACATTCAGCCCACGGGGTAGACATTCAGCCCACAGGGTAGACATTCAGCCTATAGGGGTAGACATTCAGCCCACGGGGTAGACATTCAGCCCACGGGGTAGACATTCAACCTATAGGGGTAGACATTCAGCCTATAGGGTAGACATTCAGCCTATAGGGGTAGACATTCAGCCCACAGGGTATACATTCAGCCTATAGGGTAGACATTTAGCCCACGGGGTAGACATTCAGCCTCTAGGGTAGACATTTAGCCCACGGGGTAGACATTCAGCCTCTAGGGTAGACATTCAGCCTATAGGGTAGACATTTAGCCCACGGGGTAGACATTCAGCCTCTAGGGTAGACATTCAGCCTATAGGGTAGACATTTAGCCCACGGGGTAGACATTCAGCCTCTAGGGTAGACATTCAGCCCACAGGGTAGACATTCAGCCCACGGGGTAGACATTCAGCCCACAGGGTAGACATTCAGCCCACGGGGTAGACATTCAGCCTATAGGGTAGACATTTAGCCCACGGGGTAGACATTCAGCCTCTAGGGTAGACATTTAGCCCACGGGGTAGACATTCAGCCTCTAGGGTAGACATTCAGCCTATAGGGTAGACATTTAGCCCACGGGGTAGACATTCAGCCTCTAGGGTAGACATTCAGCCCACAGGGTAGACATTCAGCCCACGGGGTAGACATTCAGCCCACAGGGTAGACATTCAGCCCACGGGGTAGACATTCAGCCCACAGGGTAGACATTCAACCTATAGGGGTAGACATTCAGCCTATAGGGGATTTTGGTTGCTTAGTAACCACAGGCTCGACAGTTAGCAACTTGGATAAGTTGCTGGGTTTCCCCACGCGTTTTAGACCCAACACGTGAACGGCCTTGTAGAATAATAATGACAGACACAGTGCACCATGAGATCAGTGGTAATACGACATGTATTCTCTATTGCAACGCTTTCCAAGGGATCTGGCTCAAAACCATCCTGCAATGAGGTATGCCACCTTTCTGTTGTTCAGAACAAACCACTGACTAAATGACCCTTCTGTGACTTGATCCTTCATCCACGGGCTGCTGGTCATTGTGATGTCTCAGTGTGAGCTCCTTCTGTCGCTCCTGCATCTTTCCTTTTAATCCTCATGTGTGCAGTCTGAGTAGAGCCGCCGATTACAGATGATCAGAGATGGAAGAGCGACGTGTACAGGGCTGTGTTCATTTTGTGAGCTGCTCTGTGCATGTGACTCAGTCTGAGATTAATGTAGCATGTCTGCAGGTTCATCCGCCTGAATGTGTGAAACATTTTGTAATCTTACTTCCGCTTTCTAGAGTGGAGGTCAGATTACTTTGCGTAGCCTCTCCAGCTTTGTCATTCTTTACTCGCCCAATCCTTTTTTAAAGCTTTTTTTAAAAAGTTACTTTTTAATTTCATTAGTTAATCCAAAAGTAAAAACATTTGGGGCTCGGCCAGTCGGTACAAAGAGCCCATGTTCACTGTTTTACTACCAGATGGGGTAGCAGAGGTCCAACCAGATTTCACCAGGTGTCAAAAGGAATGACGCTTCATTACCTCGGGAACCACCGATGTGCCGAAAGCTCGCTACCAGCTAGTGTTGGGATCTGGCAGGACCAGGCTTGGTTATTAGCAAGTATTTAGAAAAATATCAATATTAATAGGGTTATTAGGATCTCCACTCCGCTGATGGACGTGGTTCGGTAAAGCCATTTGAACGAACACAGCGGCATCATGAGGGGAATAATACCAAAGTTTGACAGCAGCAACAAAGTGTTGGATCAACACAAACTGAACATCGTTAGTTTGCGCTACCTACTAGTACAGTGGCAGCTGAGTGTGTATTTCCATTTTTAGATCATCATTTTGTTGATTTTTAGCATTTTGGGGAGAGATTGTGGCGCTGGTCTAAAATCACAATGAATGTGGGGCTTCCCATACAATGTCCTCCTCAGGGAGGATGGGATGGTTTCCTGTGTAGCAGGTGATGAGTCAATGTTCAGATATGGGACATCCAGATTTTTTCATCTTATGTTTTTATTGGACAACTTAGCCTTTTAGGAAAAGTGTTTCAAAAGCAACCTGCCACCAAAGTCCCATGTGAAGGGGAAGCAGAAGGCTTCAGATGCACTGGTCCCCATGTCAGTTGTTGTTGTTGTTGTTGTTGTGGTGTTTTAAGTTCACTATGTCTGCCATGCATCAAAACCTGACCTCAAAGTGTTGCTCAGTCATTGCTGCTCCAGTTGTTCTCCCCTGTAGCTCTAAACGGTTGATTGGTCCACTCTTCACTGTGAAGTAGAAGTCATTTCATTCACTGCCGTGCCTTGATTGACATTGTTCTCCCCTTCCAGAGTGTTTGTCAACCGAAGCTTGGCCATGGAGAAGATCAAGTGTTTTGGATTTGATATGGATTACACCCTGGCAGGTACGTGCGCCCTGGGTTTGTGTTTATTAATATTAATGTTGCACTGTGTCTGTCTGTGCTGAGCCGTATATGTCAGACGCAGAGCGGTGCTGGTGAGTGTTGGTACCGCTGTCCTCCTCGGATCGTCAGTTATTTGAACTCTCCATAAGAATCCGTTAGTTGGAGCGAGGGTTCGAGCCTTATGATTTTATTTGTGTTGCTCGTGGGCATCTGTGATGCATCTGATACACGAGTCAGCGGCATTCATGAGCTAAGAAAGTCATTTCTGAATGTAACGCCTTGCCTGGCTTTAAAGAGTCTGCCGTTACAACCGATGGTTAAACATCCTCGCCGTCTGTCATTTTGACGGACAGGGTCGTAAAAATCCTCGATTATTAGCCTTTATTAATTACATTATAATAAGACAAGAGGCTAAATATGTATATTTAAAGGCGCAGTCTGTGACTGTAATCCACGTCTCCTCTCTGTCCGTTCAACGAGTCAGGATGAAAAATCTGGTTTTCATACAGTCTTAGTTCAGGAATTTTGGAAACGATTACATCTGTGTATATATATATATATATATATATATATATATATATATATATATAATTGTTTTTGGACTGTCACACAGGCAGATACAGTACGTGTGTGTTCAGTCACTTTTCATGCCAACACACACAACGCAGATCAATGTATTTTCCTTTTGCACATTTACGCTTCCTTCAATGAAATATTTTTTTGGGGGGAGGGGGTTGCTGATCCGATTTTGATGAACATGTTTAACATGGAGCACATTGCTGCGTGGTGCATATAAACTGTCCTTCACAAGTCTCCCTCTCTGCCTGTCCAGTGTATAAGTCTCCTGAGTACGAGTCGATGGGCTTCGACTTGACGGTGGAGCGGCTGGTGTCCATCGGTTATCCACAAGAGCTGCTCAACTTTGTCTACGACCCCTCCTTCCCCACCAGGCTGGTTCACATGGCCCTGCTTTTGCTTTAACGATGCCACAAATCCTCACTCAGGTGTGCTCTCTGACACTCGCCTGTCTCCCTTCTTCTCAGAGGTCTGGTGTTCGACACGATGTATGGCAACCTGCTCAAGGTGGATGGATACGGGAACATCCTGGTGTGTGTGCACGGATTCAACTTTGTGAGGGGGTGAGGTCCACCACTCTCACTCAGCTGTCAACAGACAATTACTCACATACACCAGTATTTCATAAAAATGAATGCCAAACAAAACTAGAAGTCTACAGTCATGCTAAGCTTGTTAGCTCTAAATGAAAAATTCAGAGGATCCCCAAAGTCGTGATGATGAAATCATTTGGGCGCCATGGATTCCTGCAGCCAATCAGTCCGCTAGATCTTTAACCAAGTAAATGGAAATGTTCCATCTATTGGTGGCGTTAGAAGACAAGTCGGTGGGATTCATCCTCTGGGCTCCGTGAATGTCTCTACAAGGTTCCATGGCAATCCATCCAATAGTTGTTGAGGCACTCCAGTCAGGACCAAAGTGGTAGCCCGCCTGACATTGACATTCCTAGCCTCTAGCATGGCAACAAGATCCCATGAATAGACTACAGGGAAGGTCTGGAGGTGTTGGCTGTGGCCTCACCAGAGTGCTGTACCCTTCGGCCTACATATGAGTGGATGTGTCTAGCATTGGCAGCCAGTACAACATCTAGGTTACACACAGTGTACTCAAGAGCATTTGATGACGTTAAACTTCCTGAATAAGTTTTTAATGGTGGAACATTCAATGTTCGAGCATTACTGCAGTATACGTCCTTCCCCCTTCTGGTGGCCCCCAACGGGACCTTATTTAGGAATATGTGCACAACGCACAAAGATGAATAGATTCCTGATGCCGTTTGAATAGTGCCTTGAATTTCACACGTTTGTCAATTCAAAGGATCATTTTGGTGCATTTTGTCTAGTGTGAAACTCCGTCTCTTGTCCTGCACAGTGTGCGTCAACATCCCGGCTAACGTAGCTATGTTCCACCCACAAATATAACGTTGTGCGTGGAACAGCAAATCTTTTGATCAGCCGGGAAGCAAAAGAAAGAGCACAACCCGTTGTTGGTGTCCATGCTGGTGTCAAACACACCGGCATCGTAGCTTTTGAAGACAACGTGTGAAAGATACTGAATTGACCGATGCCACAGTTCAGACGGAATCAAAAAGTCATTTTGACTACCGTGCATATTCTTTTAAAAATAAGATCCCGTGGTGGTCCACCTGAAAGGCCGGTCTCTATTTGCTATGTGAAGCTATGGAGGAGAAACGTCTACCTGGGCAGAGAACGACGTTTCATCTGAACCTTTAACCACTGTTGGCTCTGTGGAGTAGGAATAAGACATTTCTGACCACTGCAGAGCTAATGGTCACTTGAATAAGTCATCTCTCCTGGTTTGACCTTTGACATCACGTGTTCCCCTGCTGTCTGTTTGTGTCTGCTCACTCTGCGTAGACCTGACATCAGAGAGATGTACCCCAACAAGTTCATTCAGCGTGGAGACACGGAGCGCTTCTACATCCTCAACACACTCTTCAACCTGCCTGGTAAGGAAACGCATCAGCACTCTTCAGCCTTTAGTGGTCTCAGTATTAGAAATGTAGAATACATGTAGTCATACATTTAAGGTATTTGATGTATATGACGTGAATCAGCTGAGCATGATAAGGGCTGTATATGTCGTATATAATATTCAGTCTTATTTCTTCCTCAGAAACCTACCTCTTTGCTTGCCTGGTAGATTTCTTCAGTAACTGCTCCCGATACTCGAGGTACTGCACGCTCACGGCTACGTACAGTCTGCACTGGTCTCAGTGCTCCAACACGGTTCTGGAGGAAACACTGAGCCCTCGGCCGTGGTTCCTCTTGTCTTGTCAATGACACTTTTGTGATTGGAATGTGCCGGATCAGAACAAGCGTGTCCACCCTTGACACTTCAATGGGACCTGTCAATTTAAAATTGTGGATTAAAAGATTGTATTTCCTATAAATCCTGGCCCAAGCTTTTATTTTGAAGCATCAAAATCAGGAGATGTTGGCTCATACTGCAGATCTCGGCGTCGCCACACGGTAACACGGTTTAACTGTCTCCGTAGCTGTGAGACCGGCTTCAAAGATGGCGACCTTTTCATGTCCTATAAGAGCATGTTCCAGGATGTCAGAGACGGCGTGGACTGGATCCATTTCAAGGTAGAATCGTGTACTTTTCCACATGAAAGCTGCTTCCAGCTGCCGTCCGTCCACTGTTGTTATTTCTGTTCTCAGGGGTCCTTAAAAGAAAAGACTGTGGAAAACCTGGAGAAGTATGTGGTAAAGGATGTAAGTACACCAGCATGTCACGGTCTGCTCACACCAACAATACACCAACTGGGCTTTTATAGTCGGGGTGACAACAACTCCTGTATCGCTCCGTCGTGGTGAAACGACGTGTTTCAGCTTCTTTTTGGTGATGTTTGTTCTGTTCTTCCTCCACCAAGCCAAAGCTTCCTCTTCTCCTCAGCCGCATGAACGAAGTAGCCAAAGTGTTCCTGGCCACCAACAGTGATTTCAAATACACCGAGGTGGGAGGAAATGTTCATAATGTTCTTATTAAGAAGTTAGGATGGCAGCTGATGTTAATGAAAAGAAATAATGACAACCTCCTGTCTTCTTCCAGAAAATAATGACCTACCTGTTTGACTTTCCCCACGGCCCGAAGGTAACACCAATGATCCAATAACACCTGTGTGGTCAGGAATCTCAATAGACTTGAATGTGTGTGTGTGTGTGTGTGTTGCAGCCAGGTACACCCCACCGGCCGTGGAAGTCCTACTTTGACCTGATCCTGGTGGACGCTCGCAAGCCTGTGTTCTTTGGAGAGGGAACAGTGCTGCGGCAGGTCGACACTGTGAGTGTGTGCTACAGAAGCCTGCATGGACAAAATACCACACCATTGCTAAAATATAATAAGTCATTTAGAAAGGGTTGGGCCGACCAATTGTTTATATTGTGAGACTCGGTCTGGAGCCGTAGTTCACTTGAATGTGAGCGTAGGGGCCAGATTGGAGCTCGATTAGCTGAGTCAGCACATGTCTCCAAATGGACACTGAAGTGCAACCCGCCTGATGATATGATTGGATATATATATATATATATATATATATAGATCTCTCTGAGATCCAAACTCAACTTGGCTAGCTGGCCTCAGATCTCAGACGTGGTCTGGAAGTTCACAGACGGATGAAGACGATTGGTTTGTTTCAGATCACGGGTCGGCTGAAGATCGGCACGTACACGGGATCCCTCCAGCACGGTATCGTTTACTCCGGAGGTAAATAAAGAACCTTCTCGGCCATTGTTGTGTTTCTTTACCTTTTTTATATTGATTAGCTTTAATAATTTAAATATTCACAGATATTTGTAATGTGTCTGGAGGGGATATCTGCTTCTGAATCTCACAGCAGCAGATTCTGCTCCATACAGATGCATTACAGTACAAGGTGACACAGAGGGAACATGTTTTAGATGCTGATTCGTTAGCATCAGTATGTTTGCACCTCCTTGTGAGATGAGAAATACAAAAATACTGTATATATTATATAGCCAAAAATAATGACATGGGTCTTAACTTAACTAGATAAAGATTCCATGAATATGTACATTGTGCAACATGGGGATTCAGACCTGCTGTCACCTGAAGTGTGGCTCCTCCAGCCTGTAACACCCTGTGTGGGGTGGAATCTCAGCTACATCTGTAACTTTGATGTAAAACCATCATTGATTATTGCTTCAAGAGGTTTTCATAGTTTTTGTATGCCCAGGTTCCTCAGACATCGTGTGCGACCTGCTGGGCGCTAAAGGAAAGGACATCATCTACATTGGAGACCACATTTTCGGTGACATCCTGAAGTCCAAGAAGCGGCAGGGCTGGAGGACGTTCCTGGTGATTCCTGAGCTGGCCCAGGAGTTGCATGTGTGGACTGACAAGAGCTGTGAGACTAGACCCAGACATCCACACACGGCTTTATGAACACGGTTGTGACACGGTTACTACTAGTAGTGGCATTAACAGCATAAGCGGTAGTTCACTGTTACGTCATCATCAATGAACACAATGGAGATTAGTAAATAATACACGAACATCACCAAGCATGACAGAAGGTCTTTATTTCACGAGGTGTAATAATGATGATAATTTACTGCTCGGCACCCCGATGATAGAAAGTGTTCTGGGATTGTCTGGTTATTAACGACTGAAGCCTCAATGTACTAATGCAAAGTCTTTTTCAGCTATTTTTGAGGAGCTTCAGTCTCTGGAATGCTTCCTTGCAGAGCTTTACAAGTGAGTTCCTCTTTGTTCGGTCAGCTGTTCTCAATGTATTCTTCCTTTCTAGCGACACAATGACCGACTAAAAGCACAAGTGGTTGGGAGACATTATTTAATTAATCTTCACAAAGATGAACAACTACTCTCATTTCATGTCTTTACGTCGGTGAATGAGACTGACCAGCTGTGTGGCGCCCATGTCTACAGAGTGGACGTGGGCATCGTGCTGTTTAACATGTGGAATAGAGTTAAACAGATCTTTGTTTAAAACGTCCTGGGGTCCCTAATCCAGTACAACATATAACACACTTTATTCAACATCACTTCTGGGCTACAACCGGCTGTTAATTTGGTAATTCGATAGTGTAAAAAGCTTGAAGCAATCCAATTATTATTATTATTATTATTATCTGTCGTACAGGTTCATCGGCCTTACGTGCCCCTTAATGACTAGATGCTAAAATAATGGGATTGGTCTAGTACCAACTAGTTTTGTTTGATCCAATCAAAGACCAAGTGTAACTCTGGATGAAACCTTTCCTAGTTCTCCGCTCGCGTTACAATACACAGTCGAGTCATCGGCGTATGGTTCTATGAAACAGATAGTTTACCAATAAGAAGAGGATGAAGATGCTTTATGCAGTCGTCTGTCATTTGCGTGAGGGCGGAGCCAGTTGAGAAGCTGTGATCAGCATGTTGAAGTCTAGTAACCATGATAGTCAAAGGGATCTAGTATTCGTGGACTGTTTTCTCCACGTTTGCAGGGTACTGGGAGAACAGTACTGGGTCTGCTGGATATTAACCCGCCAGTCACAGCACACTTGTGTTTCATCCTCAGGAATCTGGACAGCAGCAGCAATGAGAGGCCCGACATCAGCTCGCTGCAGAGACGGATTAAGGTACAACCTTCTCCAGAACAAGTAGAGTCAAGTGTTCACTGGTGGGAAGTCCAGAGATCACGAGGAGGCTAGTCGCAGATGATCCACAGTCCTTTGTGACAAGGTGTTGGTGTGTGTGGAGCGGGTTTGGATGAGGTCACAGTGATGATGTGCGGCTGTTTTGGAGTCTCGAGTTTTCCGATTTCGCTGTCGCCATCTTGGATTACGGTCAACGTAACAGAAGTTACCGTACTTGGAATGTGGAGAAGTGACGTAGAGACGTCGTATATGGCTCTGGTAGCGACCTGTCAATCACCTTGTAGCCCCGCCCTAAAGCATACCCTGCTTTATGGTCTGTTTGACTCTAAATGACCATCATTTACTAAATGAAGACTTACTAAATGAAATGAAGACTTGAAACTAGAGATTGAGACTTCTATACAACCAGAGGAGTCGACCCCTGGTGGTCAGGAGAGAGAATGTAGCTTTAACACATGAAGCATAGACTTCTATACAACCAGAGGAGTCGCCCCCAGGTGGTCAAGAGAGAGAATGCAGCTTTAACACATGAAGTATAGACTTCTATACAACCAGAGGAGTCGCCCCCTGGTGGTCAGGAGAGAGAATGCAGCTTTAACACATGAAGCATAGACTTCTATACAACCAGAGGAGTCGCCCCCAGGTGGTCAAGAGAGAGAATGCAGCTTTAACACATGAAGCATAGGCTTCTATACAACCAGAGGAGTCGCCCCCAGGTGGTCAAGAGAGAGAATGCAGCTTTAACACATGAAGCATAGACTTCTATACAACCAGAGGAGTCGCCCCCTGGTGGTCAGTAGAGAGAATGCATCTTTAACACATGAAGCATAGGCTTCTATACAACCAGACGAGTCACCCCCATGTGGTCAAGAGAGAGAATGCAGCTTTAACACATGAAGCATAGACTTCTATACAACCAGAGGAGTCGCACCCTGGTGGTCAGGAGAGAGAATGCAGCTTTAACACATGAAGCATAGACTTCTATACAACCAGAGGAGTCGCCCCCTGGTGGTCAGGAGAGAGAATGCAGCTTTAACACATGAAGCATAGACTTCTATACAACCAGAGGAGTCGCCCCCTGGTGGTCAGGAGAGAGAATGCAGCTTTAACACATGAAGCATAGACTTCTATACAACCAGAGGAGTCGCCCCCTGGTGGTCAGGAGAGAGAATGCAGCTTTAACACATGAAGCATAGACTTCTATATGTATTTCTACATCACTCAAAGAGGTTCCACTCCCATTAAAAAGAACAGATTTGTTTCCCTTGCATAGAAATGCTGCCTCAGCATTGAGATCTCCTTTTCCTTTTTGCAGAAAGTGACACATGACATGGACATGTGCTACGGCATGATGGGAAGTCTGTTCCGCAGCGGCTCCCGACAGACGCTGTTCGCCTCCCAGGTGATGCGCTACGCTGACCTGTACGCCGCCTCCTTCATCAACCTGCTGTACTACCCCTTCAGCTACCTGTTCAGAGCTGCACACGTGCTGGTGAGCTACATGTTATCTCTGCTCTTCGTGTGCTTTCATTCGGTTCATGGCTTCACGTTCAAAACTCTCCCTTCGCAGATGCCCCACGAGTCGACGGTGGAACACGCCCACGTAAGCGTCATCGACACCGAGTCGCCGCTGGCCACGCGGAACCGCCACGACGTCGACCTCAAGGAGATGGAGTGCAAGCGGCTCCAGCTGACCCGGTCCGTCAGCGAGATCCAGCCCCCCCACTTCTTCCCCCAGGCGCCGCAAGAGATCACGCACTGCCACGACGAGGACGACGACGAGGAGGAAGAGTAGGATGAGGAAGAGGGGGGGGGGGGGGGGGGGGTCTGCAGATGAGGCCTGCTGTCACATTCAGTTCATCCTGTTTTTTATGTTTTAAGCTGATGTTTTTTCTTTGTTTCTTGAATACAGACTGGTCGTCACATCCGCCTGCTGATTGGTTGATCTGTTACATTTAGAAGAATCTTTTAGCTTCACCTTTTCTTAAAGGGACACGTCGCCCTGAAACTCTGCATCGCCGTTGAGACCGTCTGCCATAGATGTGGCGTCTTTGGGACCATATTGTTTGTATGTCGTGTCATTCGTTTCTCTAGAATGAACACTGGGCCAACGTGGAGGCGACATGTTGGTCCGAGACACGAGAGGACGAGATCCTGGATCCTCTGGTCTTCTAACAGCTTTCATCCTTCTCTGGGGTTATTTAATTATCATTGTGGTAAATGTTTGAACTAAATAACAGCGCGCTTGAGGGAGGCTCTTCACTTCAAGAAACCTTTGACACGGTTCCACTCCTCAGGAGTATTGTCTGTCAAGCAGAGAGCGTGCAATGCCTGCTGTGGTGAGGGGACGTCAACAGGAAGTGACTCACCGCTCAACAGGAAGTGACTCACCGCTCAACAGGAAGTGACTCACCGCTCAACAGGACGTGGCTCACAATACCAGCTGAGAGGAACGCTTACTTCTTAAACCAGTGACTCCGCTCTCTGTGTTGTCATATTGGAGAATGTCCTTACTGTAATATCGTCTTGCCTGCATTACATGTTTTGAAAAAGTAATGTTGATATGACGCCTTGCCTTATTATGACACCGTGAGAGTGCATGAGAATTATTGTATAAGTATATTTTGAACATGTGTGGTGGATTGCTTTCATCTGAGGAATGACAGGTGAGGTTTGATAGCAAAACTTCTGGGTTTAAATGAAAAGACACACACACACACAGAGAGAGGGACCTTGGTCTCTGCTCAGGTATCAAATAGTTGTTTGTATTCATATTACTTTCGTGCTCTGAATGTCGTGTACGGCTCCTTAAGTGAACGGTTAAAATGTGTTAAAGTTATGACTTGATAAAGTTATGAGATGAGTCCAAATGACTTTGAACGTACTGATCTTCATCATTTTGCTGTGGTAGCTCATCACCAGTCCTGAACCTGCTGGTACTGTGACGTGAGAAGGTCTCCACACAGATGCTGTCCTCAGGATGAGGGTGCAATAATCCGTGTAGTAATAATAGTGCTGCAGTATGATCATGTGCTCTGTTACTGCCTTGCTCAAAGTGTTGATTTCTGGAAGGAATGTGGGCTGTTAAAGAGCCTGGTCGGTTTCAAACGAGAGGCTCCCTGTCCGGCTGACAGCTGATTGTCTGCCCTTGTGTTGGTTCATCGGATCATTATGGGATGTTGAGCTCCAGCAGACGGTCGCTGTCAGCGGTTGAAGGCGTGGAAAGTGAACCAAATTAATGTTTATTTTCATTTTGAATGCATGTGTTGACGTTTTACTTTTAGTCTTAGTTTTGAAGAACCTTTGAGTTGCGACTGATGATTGTAATAAATAAATAAATGACTCGATAATGTGACGAGTTTTTGTTTTTTTCCAGTCAAAGATATTCAGAATTCCGGTATTGGCATACGTTGGTGTGATTAATGACACTGTAAAATAACCTGTGACAGTAAAACGACTCGGCGTCGCCCAGTGTGGCAGCATTTTGATCTGATAACCGGTACTCAGCCAGAAGAGGAGAATATTATTTTAAATATAAATCTGTGAAAAAGACAACATTAAATAAAACACACTGCCACTTTGTTCATGAGCACTTTCCACTGCCTTGTCATGACACCTGGCCTCACTTGTATACGCTTATACTATAATGACATGTAATGTATACGCTTATACTATAATGACATGTAATGTATATGCTTACATTATATAAATGACATGTAATGTATACGCTTACACTATATAAATGACATGTAATGTATACACTTACACTATATAAATGACATGTAATGTATACGCTTATACTATATAAATGACATGTAATGTATACGCTTACACTATATAAATGACATGTAATGTATACGCTTATACTATATAAATGACATGTAATGTATACGCTTACACTATATAAATGACATGTAATGTATACGCTTACACTATATAAATGACATGTAATGTAATGTATACGCTTATACTATATAAATGACATGTAATGTATATGCTTATACTATATATAAATCTGTTGGGCTATAATCATATACAACAAGGTACTGAATGTAACTCACTGGTCTGTGGAGGATCAAATCTCATGAACACGTCGTTTCATATTATTGACCAGCATTTAGTTTTATTGCAATGTAAACATGGATAACAGTTGTGCATAACATCTAATCTGTGAATGAACGCGCATCTTTAATTGACTTTTAGATTTGAGATTGAAAGGTTGAGGTGTCGCTGCTATAATAGTAGCCACCAGATGTCGCTGTTCTCCTTCATAGTGAAACCCCGAAGCTTTGAATCCTTTTCTAGTGTGAAGTCTTTGCAACGACTTCAAACTGCCCGGTCCATCGTGGCTCAGCCCACTTTCTCTTCACCTGAAGTCTTACCCAGTCACCTGGCTCGACTGGTTCCCATCCGCTGGCTCCTGGTTGGTTCTAGCAACCTGTTTGGAGAAAGCTTGGATTTGCTCTGTTAGTTTCCTGAAGTATTCTTCCTCTTCTACATGAATTATGTCTAAGACCGGGCTTCCCTGAGCTCTTTCTGGGCGAGGCATCGGCCTTCCCGTCAATAATTCTTGGAGAGATAAAAATGTTCTCCCTCCTTTGGAGGATCTCATAGACATTAGTGCCAGGGGCCGGTCATCCAGCCAGGTCAACTTAGCTATTTTAGATTGACTTGTTTGATTAGCTCTCTGGACTATACCCTGTGGTTGTGGGTGATGGACTGCTCCATGTGGATGTGTGATACCTCTCAACTTCTTGTAGGTGTTTGTCTGCAAAATGTGCGCCATTGCCGCCCCACTAGCACAACACAGTCACATGGCAGCTGCTCCTGTCCATCCGTTCACGTGTTCTTCTCGGCTCTTGATGCAGATGTTCCTCGGGTTGGGACCTCTTTGTAGAATCCATATCTAGGGAGGTCCCTCCTCCCTGGGCTCTGTCCTTGACATCTTGGCGTGTGTTCGTCCTTCAGCTTATGACTGACGTGATGTGGTTGAACCTGCGTTTTGTCTTCATACATATTGTAAAATGAGCTCTGGACCAAAACATCTGCAACAATTCTCCCTCAGAAAGGAAACACTGTCACTCACAACAACAGGGAGCATCCCATAAACCTCATGATAGAAGAGGAATAACACCTTTTCACTTGATTGACTGCTAAAGTAAATGCAACCAGAATGAATCAGAAATGCAGCCATTTGTAACAATATTTTGTCTGTTTGGTGATGAGAATAAAAACAGGACACCGGGTCGGCTTGGAATGATTATTATTCATCTATAATATTCAATACTGCAGGAATGCCTGGCATGTGCCATCATTCTGTTTTGAACGTGTTGCTCAGTTTTTGAGAACATTGTGTTAGCATTTTAAAAAATGTGCTGCGGACAACGAGTTTTGCAGGTTTGTGAGAAATGAGAAGAGTTCATTTATTTTGGAAAATGTGGTCATTGAATGCATTTTATACAAAAGCAATAAAAGAAAAAATAAAGAAAAAAACTATTCAAAGTTTGGTCCACGTAGACTTCTGTCTCACTGAGTGTGTGACTTCAGTTGTGACGAATGCATGTTAGCAATAACCTAAAAGAATAAATAAAGCCCTCCCACAGGTCGACATCCCTTAATGTCTTCTATGGGTAACAATAACCATTATGATGTCATTGTGATGTCAACTCCTCTGGTTGTCTATGCTTCATGTGTTAAAGCTGCATTCTCTTTCCTGACCACCAGGGGGTGACTCCTCTGGTTGTATAGAAGTCTATGCTTCATGTGTTAAAGCTGCATTCTCTCTCCTGACCACCAGGGGGCGACTCCTCTGGTTGTATAGAAGTCTATGCTTCATGTGTTAAAGCTGCATTCTCTCTCCTGACCACCAGGGGGCGACTCCTCTGGTTGTATAGAAGTCTATGCTTCATGTGTTAAAGCTGCATTCTCTCTCCTGACCACCAGGGGGCGACTCCTCTGGTTGTATAGAAGTCTATGCTTCATGTGTTAAAGCTGCATTCTCTCTCCTGACCACCAGGGGGCGACTCCTCTGGTTGTATAGAAGTCTATGCTTCATGTGTTAAAGCTGCATTCTCTCTCCTGACCACCAGGGGGCGACTCCTCTGGTTGTATAGAAGTCTATGCTTCATGTGTTAAAGCTGCATTCTCTCTCCTGACCACCAGGGGGCGACTCCTCTGGTTGTATAGAAGTCTATGCTTCATGTGTTAAAGCTGCATTCTCTCTCCTGACCACCAGGGGGCGACTCCTCTGGTTGTATAGAAGTCTATGCTTCAAGTGTTAAAGCTGCATTCCCTCTCCTGACCACCAGGGGGTGACTCCTCTGGTTGTATAGAAGTCTATGCTTCAAGTGTTAAAGCTGCATTCTCTCTACTGACCACCAGGGGGCGACTCCTCTGGTTGTATAGAAGTCTATGCTTCATGTGTTAAAGCTGCATTCTCTCTCCTGACCACCAGGAGGCGACTCCTCTGGTTGTATAGAAGTCCATGCTTCTTGTGTTAAAGCTGCATTCTCTCTCCTGACCACCAGGGGCGACTCCTCTGGTTGTATAGAAGTCTATGCTTCATGTGTTAAAGCTGCATTCTCTCTACTGACCACCAGGGGGCGACTCCTCTGGTTGTATAGAAGCCTATGCTTCATGTGTTAAAGCTGCATTCTCTCTCCTGACCACCAGGGGGCGACTCCTCTGGTTGTATAGAAGTCTATGCTTCATGTGTTAAAGCTGCATTCTCTCTCCTGACCACCAGGGGGCGACTCCTCTGGTTGTATAGAAGTCTATGCTTCATGTGTTAAAGCTGCATTCTCTCTACTGACCACCAGGGGGCGACTCCTCTGGTTGTATAGAAGTCTATATAAATGACTCTACTTCTCTTGATGTATTCCCTCAGTAAACTTTGTAAACTTGAGTTTATGGTCTCAATCTCTAGTTTCAAATCTTCTTCTATACAGCACGATGTTCATTTAGTAAATGATGGTCAAACAGACCACACACCAGTGGGTGACATCACCATGACTACGTCCACTTCTTATATACAGTCTGTGGTTGCTTTGAAATGCCTCAAAACAGGTCAGGCAGCAGGACGAGGTGCGCCTGTGGAGTGAGGCTGCTCCATGTACCACATTCCTTCAAAGTAGCTGTAATTAAACCTCTCCTGAAGAAGACCACTCTTAATCCAGAGGTGTTGGCTAACTACAGACCGATCTCTAACCTTCCCTTCCTCTCTAAGATCCTTGAGAAAGTAGGACTCATCTCTGTACTGGTCTTGTTAGACCTTAGTGCTGATAAAGGACTCATCTCTGTACTGGTCTTGTTAGACCTTAGTGCTGATAAAGGACTCATCTCTGTACTGGTCTTGTTAGACCTTATTGCTGATAAAGGACTCATCTCTGTACTGGTCTTGTTAGACCTTAGTGCTGATAAAGGACTCATCTCTGTACTGGTGTTGTTAGACCTTAGTGCTGATAAAGGACTCATCTCCGTACTGGTGTTGTTAGACCTTAGTGCTGATAAAGGACTCATCTCCGTACTGGTCTTGTTAGACCTTAGTGCTGATAAAGG
>NC_046980.1:24191271-24203771 GCF_009769545.1 Cyclopterus lumpus
CCAGGTTTCACCAAACCTTCTAAAAACAAAGTGCAGGGCATTAAAAACGTTTCAGAGTCTTTTACAGTCATAAAAACAGTCTCCACAGCCTGGCAGAACGGACATAGATGATCTCCAGTCCTCTTCTTAATAGGAGGTTTATAGATCCTCCATCCTGGTCTTAGTCCAGAGCCCACGGGACTTCAGCCCGAGAAGAGACGCAGGTGCGTCCGTCAGACCAGGACCAGCTACATCCACCACCTTCCTTAGTGGTTCCAGAGGAGCACAGCATGCTGCTGAGCCCTGGTGTTGCACTGTCCTGGACATCCATCCTGGCCCCGTTCACCAGAGGTTCCTCCAGTAGCCAGTGCAGTGAGGCCGCTTTAAAAGAGTTCCACAGCTTAAAAAGTGACTGGTAAAAAGGAGACAGTCCACACCGTTTTAAAAGATTAAAATCCATTAAAAAGAGTGCAGTGTCTACCCCCAGACCAGTGCCTTCCTTAAAAGGCAGCTGGTCACGTCCCTCCACACCACATCTCTGAACAAACTGGAACCTGAATGTTGCCACTCTGCTGCCAATGTGGACCAGCCCCTGTCACCCTCCTCTTTTGTTAAAAACAGCACATTCTGAGGGAGCCAATGCAGCCGGTCCCAAAAGAAATCTACCAAGATGGCCTGCAGCTTGTGCGTGAGGCCTCTAGGTGGCTCCATGCAGGCCAGCTTGTGCCACAGAGCCGAAGCCACCAGGTTATTGATCACCAGCGTCCTGCCTCTGTACGACATCTGGGGCTTCAGCCATTTCCATTTGGCCAAGACTCCCTTCATTTTCTCCACAACGCCATCCCAATTCTCTTTTACAAATGGTCCGTCCCCAACATACAGCCCGAAATACTTTAGCCCATCCTTCTTCCAGGTCAACCCCCCTGGTAGACTGGGTGCCCCCCTTACCACCAACTGCACACTGCCAGAGCCTCACTATTTGCCCAATTCACTTTTGCAGCTCCTCCTATGAATCGCCACCTTAACGTGGTGGAGGAGTTTGAGTGGCTCAGTGATCCTGGGAGCTATGTTGTCCGGGGCATCAGCCCCTGGTAGGGTCTCCCAAGGCAAACAGGTCTCGGGGGAGAGCCCAGACTAAGAGCGGTTCAATAAACCCTGATGAATAGCAGCCCACGGTCTGAAGCTACCTTGCCCGGACAAGGGAAACCGGGGCACCCTCCCGGAGCCAGACCCAGGAGGGGAGCTCGTCGGCGGGCCAGGCGGGAGACCTGGGCGGGCCGATCGCTGGCGGCATAGACTAGCTCTAGGGACGTGGAACGTCACCTCACTAGCGGGGAAAGAGCCGGAGCTGGTTCAGGAGGCGGAGCGGTACCAGCTAGATATAGTTGGGCTCACCTCCACGCACAGCATGGGCTCTGGAACCAAGCTCCTGGAGAAGGGTTGGACTTTGTCCTTTTCTGGAGTTGCCCAGGGTGAGAGGCGCCGGGCGGGAGTGGGGATACTCACGAGCCCCCGGCTGAGCGCCGCTGTGTTGGAGTTTTCCCCGGGGAACGAGAGGGTCGCCTCCCTGCGCCTACGGGTTGCGGGGAGTAAGGCTCTGACTGTTGTTTGTGCTTATGCACCAAACAGCAAGAGTATCCGGCCTTCTTGGAGTCGGCGGGAGGGGTCCTGGAAAGGGCGCCGCCTGCCGACTCGATTGTTCTCCTGGGAGACTTCAACGCTCACGTGGGCAATGACAGAGAAACCTGGCGGGGCGTGATTGGGAGGAACGGCTTGCCCGATCTGAACCCGAATGGTGTTTTGTTGTTGGACTTCTGTGCTAGCCACAGTTTGTCCATAACGAACACCATGTTCGAACATAAGGTGGCTCATAAGTGTACCTGGTACCAGAACACCTTAGGCCGGAGATCAATGATCGACTTTGTAATCGTATCATCTGATCTGCGGCCGTATGTCTCGGACACTCGGGTGAAGAGAGGAGCAGAGCTGTCAACTGATCACCACCTGGTGGTGAGTTGGATCAGATGGCGGGGGACTCGGCTAGAGAGACCTGGCAAGCCCAAACGTGTAGTGAGGGTGAACTGGGAACGTCTGGCAGAGGATCCTGTCCGGGAGGTCTTCAACTCCCACCTCCGGAAGAACTTCTCAAAAATCCCGAGGGAGGCTGGGGACATGGAATCCGAGTGGACCTTGTTCAAAGCCTCTATTGTGGACGCGGCTGCTCGGGGCTGTGGCCGGAAGGTCATCGGTGCCTGTCGTGGCAGCAACCCGAGAACCTGGTGGTGGACACCGGGGGTGAGGGAAGCCGTCAAACTGAAGAAGGAGGCCTTTCGGGCCTGGCTGGCCCAGGGGTCTCCTGAAGCAGCTGACGGGTACCGGCGGGCCAGAAGGGCTGCAGCGACGATGGTCGCGGAGGCTAAAACTCGGCATGGGAGGAGTTCGGGGAGGCCATGGAGAAGGACTTTCGGTTGGCCTCAAGGAAGTTCTGGCAAACCATCCGACGGCTCAGGAAGGGAAAGCAGGGTCTACCCCAGGCTGTTCTCAGCAGGGGGGGGGAACTGCTGACCCGGACTGGGGACATCGTCGGGCGGTGGAAAGAACACTTTGAGGAACTCCTAAACCCGGCCAACATGTCCCCCGGAGAGGGGGCAGTGCCGGAAGACTTTGGGGTGGATTCACCCATATCCCTGGCAGAGGTCGCTAAGATAGTCAAAAAGCTCCTTGGCGGCAAGGCGCCAGGGGTGGATGAGATCCGCCCTGAGATGCTGAAAGCGCTGGACATTGTTGGGCTGTCTTGGTTGACACGCCTTTTCAGTATCGCATGGGGGTCGGAAACAGTGCCCATGGACTGGCAGACCAGGGTGGTGGTTCCCATCTTCAAGAAGGGGGACCAGGGAGTGTGCTCGAACTATAGTGGTATCACACTGAATTTAATATCGTCATTTCCCTCCATGGAGCTAACTCGTGGCTCTGTGGATGATGATGTAGCTTCCTTGGTCCACCACTTTGGTCCAGACTGAAATATGTGACGCTCCTGATTCGGACTGGAGGAGCAAGTCCCAGAGAGATACACCAATTAATCAGTTACCAAAAACATGATAAAGTGTTCCTATAAATCTTTGCAGTCTGTGTTGAGCTGAATAAAGTCCGAGCTGTCTGTTTGCAGTCGAGGGAGTCGGTCACTTCCTCGGTACATTTGTAAACTATCTCACGTTCCGAGCACACAGAGGTTGACCTTTATATGACTTACTTCCTGTTCTCTCTGCACACCTTGACACCTCTCTCTCTCTCTCTCTCTCTCTGAGCGTGAGTATGGAGGTTGTGAGCTGAGACCGTTAGCTAGTTAGTTAGTTATTTAATGCTGCTTTTCTCTCAGTATTTCCTGGTGAAAGAGCAGTGTATGTGGTAGTGTCACAGTGGTGTTGTGGGGTGGTGATCATGGTGAATTATTACTGTGACATCATTGAGGTCATTTAAAACCCAAACCTGAACCATAGCGTTGTCACATGATAACACATTATATAATATAATATAACGCAGGCAGACACACCCTGCTTATAGAGCAGATGAGAGAAGACGGGTACGTCGTTTCATTAGCAGGACTAATGTAATAGTCCAAATGTCACACACATTCACACACCCTCCAACAGAACGGCGTGGTGTTGACGGCAGCTTCAGGTTCAGCTGAACAGAATCCTCAGCCTGCAGGCGGCGTGCGGCTTTCATGTCAACTCAAACCGAAAAGAGCTCTCAGGCCGCGGGGAAGTGAGACCGGTCGGACATTTCAACAGCAAACAGCTTTCATTACTCAAGTCACTACATTTGCGTGTTAGTGTTTTACATAGAAACCTATTGGCCGCTGCATGCAAATGAGCTCCAGTTTCTCTGGTCGTTAGCCTGCCCAGTGATCAAAGGGGATTCCCCCTCTGAACTGAGTTGTATTCACTTTTAACAGCTTCAACTATTTCAAGAAACTCACCGCATGTTGCTCAATTCATTATTACATGTAAAGAACATGTGTGTCTGGCAGCTAAACTACATATACAAACCTCAGAAATACAAGTGTCATTTCTGAGCTTGATTGCCACAATACACAGACAACGTAGAATATTTACGACAGATGACTGCTTTGGTGTGTCAACATGACTAAATATGAGGTCCTATTTACTTTCCAACTCCACAAACATACCAGCTGATGTATGCAAAGGCCTGGAGGAAGATGAGGAAACACATGCTGTGTGTGCTGTGTGACGTCAGCGCCTGTTGAGACCAGAAACCTGGCGTAGTGTGGTGGATGTTTACCTTGTTCTCTCAGCTGCAGCTCAGCAAGACTTGAAGCAGCAGCTTTTTAATCATCCCGACTGACTCCTGTCAAACAAGCAGCAGAGCATCAGCTGTTTCTCAGGGCCGTAAATGTAGACAGTGCAGGTACAACATACATGTATACATATATACAGTATATACACATATATACATGTGTATACATATATACATCATTTACACTTGAGAAGAAACATATGATAATGCCTCCACAGTGAATGCAGCATCCAGAATGTGAGAGAAGTCTTGATGAATCGAAGTGCACATTTTTCTCCTCATCCACGCGAATGTGTTTCAAATATCAAGAATCGAGTTAACGTGGCGAGGAATGGATTTACAAATGATGTAATATATACAGAATGTTATGTTTTATGTTCAAGGCAACATCAGGCTTAACTTTACATTGTAAAACTATATATAAGACAAAAAAATACATAGCTATAAATGTATTATAATAATGGTGTCTGATACTTAGTGTCAGTATCTAACCGATATGTGTTCTATATGTCTGCTTTGCAGGGTTTCTCCAACAGTTATAACACATACATTACACATGGTTGGCTTATGTTATGATTGAATAATTTACATATGCATTCACAAATTGTCTTTGGTAAAAACTCATCTACACTTTACTGTTATTCTTTTTCCTCATTGTAACATTTATGAGAACGACACTAAACCTCTGACCAATAAAGACTTGAGTTTACATGGAAAACAGAAATACTATAAACTATATCCAAGGAACAAGTGTAATAAAGTGTGTCTCCAGCCTACCTGTGTACCTGTGTCCAGACCAGACGGTGAGTTCAAGTTCAGACACGAGAGACGAGTTCTTCATGCGGCACGAAGACTTCATGACACACTGATCAAACACGGAGAGCTCGCTGTTTGTACTGCTTAAAGACACACACACACACACACACACACACACACACACACACACACACACACACACACACACACACACACACACACACACACACACACTCACACACACACACTAAGACACACACACACACACACACACACACACACACACACATACACACAAACACACACACACTCACACACACACACTAAGACACACACACACACGCACACACACACACACACACTGTCAGGATCTGTAGTGTTGTCGTGTTTCCTGTTTTATTTTGAAGTCCTTGTCTCTCGTGTCCTCTGTTTCTCTGCACTTCCTGTCCCTGTGATTGTCTGCTCTGTCCCTGATTGTTTCCTCCTGTGTCCAATCACCTGCACCAGCCCTCTGTATTTAAGTCCTGTTCATGTCATTCCCCTTTGTCGGTTCGTCTTGTCCAGATCGTGGAAGATCTTGTGGGTGAGACTGTTTTTGAATCCTGTTTTTGTATCCTGTGGAGCAATAAAGTTGCTTTTCCCACGTTGACGGCGTTTGGGTCCAGTGTTTGTAGCTGCACACATAACAGAACGAACCGACCAAGGATGGACCCAGCCTACAACCCCTTCGAAGGGACCCGCTTGGCCTATGGGGGCCCTCGTAGCCTCCAGAAGGGGAACTACAACCCCCATAGGGTCTCGGCACCAGACCCCTTCAACGGGACCCGTTTGGCTAATGGGGGGCCTCGTAGCCCCAGGGGCAGAGGTCACCCAGGCCCAGCCCCAGAGTGGGGGGCGCAAACCTCCGGACCGCGTCGGTGGAGGGTTCCGGCTGCCGCCTCTGTGCCGCAGACTACTCCGGTTCCCGCAGTCGCCTCCGTGCTGCAGCCCTCGCCTGTTCCTGTTGCCGCCTCCGTGTTCCGGCCAACCCCAACTTCCTGTGACCTGTCAGACTTCCGGCCGGCCCTTGCTTCCTTTGCCTTGTCCCAGGACGCTCTCCGGGACATGATGGAGTCCCTCCAAGCGTTAAACAGGGTCCTGCTTCGGCCGCAGTCTACGCCGGTTCCTGCCGACGCTGCGCCGCAGTCCACGCCGCAGTCCACGCCGCAGTCCACGCCGCAGTTTCGTGTCCTGTTGGCGCCCCGGCCGACCCCGGCTCCTCGTGTCCCGTCGGCGCCTCGGCCGACACCAACTCCCCGTGTCACGTCGCCGCCCCGGCAGACCCCGGTTCCCTGGGTCACGTCGCCGCCCCGGCAGACCCCAGTTCCCTGGGTCACGTCGCCGCCCCGGCAGACCCCGGTTCCCCGGGTCACGTCGCCGCCCCGGCAGACCCCGGTTCCCCGGGTCACGTCGCCGCCCCGGCAGACCCCGGTTCCCCGGGTCACGTCGCCGCCTCGGCAGACTCCGTTTCCTCCTGTCCCGTTGCCGCCCCGGCCGACTCAGGCTCCCTGTGTTCGGTCACCAACCCTGGCCGCTTCCGGCTTCTGTTCCCGGGGTTCCTTTGGCACGGCCTACGGCTCCAGAGCCCGGTTCCCCTGAGCCCGGTTTTCCAGAGCCCGGTTTTCCGGAGTCCGTCTGTCCGCCTGGTGGCCGTCCTCCTGCCCGTCCTCCGGAGCAGGTCAGTCCTCCTGGTGGCCGTCCTCCTGCCCGTCCTCCGGAGCAGGTCAGTACTTCTGGTGGTCGTCCTCCGGCCCGTCCCCTGGACCAGGTCTATCTGCCTGGTGGCCGTCCTCCTGCCCGTCCTCCGGAGCAGGTCAGTCCTCCTGGTGGCCGTCCTCCTGCCCGTCCTCCGGAGCAGGTCAGTACTTCTGGTGGTCGTCCTCCGGCCCGTCCCCTGGACCAGGTCTATCTGCCTGGTGGCCGTCCTCCTGCCCGTCCTCCGGAGCAGGTCAGTCCTCCTGCCCGTCCTCCGGAGCAGGTCAGTCCTCCTGGTGGCCGTCCTCCTGCCCGTCCTCCGGAGCAGGTCAGTACTTCTGGTGGTCGTCCTCCGGCCCGTCCCCTGGACCAGGTCTATCTGCCTGGTGGCCGTCCTCCTGCCCGTCCTCCGGAGCAGGTCAGTCCTCCTGGTGGCCGTCCTCCTGCTCGTCCTCCGGAGCAGGTCAGTCCTCCTGGTGGCCGTCCTCCTGCCCGTCCTCCGGACTTCTTCTGCCATGCTTTTGGTCCCGCCTCCGGCTCCCCTCCACCCACCCTGGGGGACTGTGTTGGGACGTCTGGAATCCGCCCCCTTGAGGGGGGGGGGGGGGGGGAGAGAGGGAGGGAGAGAAATAAAGTGTCGTGTTTCCTGTTTTATTTTGAAGTCCTTGTCTCTCGTGTTCTCTGTACTTCCTGTCCCTGTGATTGTCTGCCCTGTCCCTGATTGTTTCCTCCTGTGTCCAATCACCTGCACCAGCCCTCTGTATTTAAGTCATGTTCGTGTCATTCCCCTTTGTCGGTTTGTCTTGTCTAGATCGTGGAAGATCTTGTGTGTGAGACTGTTTTTGAATCCTGTTGAGCAATAAAGTTTTCGAGTGTTTGGGTCCAGTTACCTGCAGCTGCACATAAAACACACACACATACACACACACACACCCCAAGACACACAGACACACACACACACACCCCAAGACACACACCCCAAGACACAAAGACAGACACACCTAGATACACACACACACACACCCCAAGACACACACACACCCCAAGACACAGATACACCCCAAGACACACACACACACACTCCTAGACACACACGTTTAGGCCACAACAAGGACTGGGAGAAGGGGAATGAAAGGAGGAAGAGAGCTGTAAGGTGTGCCCAGTGGAGCCAGCAGCCGACCGGGTGGACAGGTGCCAGTGGATGTCCTTCCTGTCTGGGGACCCTAACTGACGCCTCTCTGGGGACCCGAACTGACGCCTCTCTGGGGACCCGAACTGACGCCTCTCTGGGGACCCGAACTGACGCCTCTCTGGGGACCCGAACTGACGCCTCTCTGGGGACCCTAACTGACGCCTCTCTGGCCGAGCTTTGGTGAAAGGTGACACGTTGAATACAGTTTGCGTCAAACTGAAGAACACCAAAGAGTTCCCCATGCATGATGTTTCCTCAACGCAGAGGTCGTGTTAATCATTTCTCCTTTGACCACACACTGCTGGGATAGATAATCCAATATATGTCGGACAAAACAAGATTCATCAACTTGGCCTTTAGGAATTGTGATGGACATGTTTCACTAGACATTGAAATATATTTAATATGTAGTAAGACATTGCACAAGGTTCAGTACACTTCTGATTAACTCCCCTTTTCCTTTGTATTATGTAGTTTAGTCGTCTTCTACGGGTGTACATCTTCACATGCTTGTTGTATGATGACACTTACTTGAAGGTGATTTAATGTGTTAATAACTGACCATAGTCCGTATATATTGTGAGCTGGTAGTAATCCCCAGTCCCACCACAGGGTGGCGGCCTGGGCTGAGGATGATTTTCATGTTTCATGGTTTTTGATATAGTGTTTATTTCACACAATGTCTTGGTGAGAAAGTCTGGAAACCGTAGTTTTTATTAGGAGAAATGGTAACTTATCTTTGTATAAACTATCGTAGTTAACAGGGTCACACATTAACTTTATTGTCCCCAAAGTGAAAACCATCCTGTCTTGAACATCAGATACATAAAACACAATCATATAAATACAACTTGCACATGACAACATGTCAACCATGTGATAAAAGCCACCACAAACACTCTATGAGAGCACATTAGACAGCAGCTCGGTGGTCCGAGAGGCTTAAAGAGTGAGATGTTAACTCTCTAGTGCCACCGTGTGGTTAGTGGTGTGAACTGAATCATTCTCATCCGCCCTCTCAGTTTCAGCTTACTTTCTATGAATAAAAGAGGGTGAAGTGATGAATATCGAGATGAATAAAATGTCAAATGAGACACACTTGTACAAAATGAATACAGCATATAATTACCGATAGTGACTCCAGCTCCTATGATGATATGCATAGCCCTCTAAGAGCTGGCGCTATTCATCCTCACGCGTGCACGTCGTGAGGATTAGTTCCACGTGCCCTCCACGGGCCTCAATTACATCTGACACTTTTGACCTGTAACAGCCTCCTGGCCGTAGTTCTGCTCCCACTTTCATGTCTCTGACGTTACATAATACATAACTAACGTTCAAGAGCTGCTGCGAGTTGGTTAAAGGCGAACATGAAAACGGATGAAAGGGCACAGAGAAGCCCAGGAGGTCAGAGGTCACTCCTCTGAGGAGGAGGCGTGATGACGTCACAGAGGAACTGTGTAAAGGAGCGCTCTGTGGAGGTAACCACCGTCTGGGGAAGAGGTTGATCATTCTCTGTGGTCAGCAGCGCTTTGTTTAAACCAGGATGTGTTACTCATTAAAATGGTGACAGTTGGCCGGCGGTGTGTGTGCAACGGCGACCCTCCCTTTTGGTTTTGGTGAGCAAAGAAAAGGGCCACCGTGTCTGGAGGGCGCCTCTTTCTTGGGGCGAGTATCTCGCCAAGTTGTTTTTTTCTCACCCGATCCATCCACCACCCGGGGGGGGGTATGAGACCACTCAGCAACTCATGTGGGGTCAGATGTCACGATGCATAATTCTGGACAGCGTCACCTTCAAAGCAGGGAGGGGTCGGGCCAGCTGTCACGGCCTTCCCGATGTCCGTGGCGGAGACGGTGGTGTTGTTTCTCACTGCGGCCACCTGAGCAAACGGGAGCGAGCGGCCTTTTCTGTGTCCACTCTACGGAAGGGTTGGAAGCACACCTGTGAAGGGCCGGGGCTCTGGGGAGCGAGGCCATAGTGGAGACGTCTGGCCGGTAGACGCTGAGCCAGTGACGGTTGATCCTTAACTTGACGCTTCCTGTCAGATCGTCCGCTGCTGTCACGACGCCCGGCAGGCCAAGAGAAGGAGCTCCACCGTGGGGCTCCTGACCACGGTCGGGGATGAAGAAAGCCGTGAGTCTGGGGCTCCTCCTCCTCCTCCTCCTCCTCCTCCTCCTCATCATCCGGGGTGTTTGGGAAGTCTCTTCAGGAGTTGTCCAGCTCATCCTGAAGTGGGCGGCGCCGAGGCAGCTTCCACAAACCGGGATGAAAGTGATGACGTTGACTTAAACTGAGGCCCACTTGGGCTTTTATTTTATTTTATTGAATACACATTTCCTTGGCTACATGTCCTGTTATGTTTTCAAAATCATGCTTATTTTTATTCATTCTATTATTGTATGTGTCTATTCAGTGTTGATATTATAGTATAGTATTATATATTTAGTAATGAGTTATGCTTGTTGGCCTTTAAAGCTCTGCGTCGTCTGGAGCCTCAGAATCATGCAGCACATTGAGCATCAAAATGCACTCAAAGTACCAAAAATAAAAAATGACCCATTTCAGATTAATGAATATTAAATTGCTGAATTATTGTGTTTGTCCCATTAATGTAGCGGCTAGCGGCGACTATATTCATGACTGAGCCCCGGCTCTTTTTATATCTTTATGTCTCCCGAGAAGCATTTTGTGACGTTACTTTTGTACTGTAAGTAGGTGCTGTACTCATGCATTATTATTATTATTATTATTATTATCATAATAATAATATGATCATCATTATTATTATCATTAATATTATTATTATATGTTGCTGCATTCATGTTGTCATGTTAGGTACAGTAAGTAACCAACTATACTTCATAGAAAGAGAATTAGAGAAAGATGAACGTCTTATTCAACGTGGGATTAGTCATGTATGAAAAAAACTAATTGTTATTGATCACTTATGATTATAATATTATTGTCAGCCGTGCTCCACTTTGTTCTGACATGTATATATTTTGACGTATAATGTGTGGCGCTGGTTAACAAGGCCGACTGGAACAGACAGATGTCACACACACACGCGCGCGCACACACGCACGCACGCACACACACGCACGCACACACGCACACACACACACACACACACACACACACACACACACACACACACACACACTGTACCGGCTGAGCCCATTAGACCGTCGCCGCCGTGATAGCAGTCATTACCGCTGGATTCCCCCGTCCGGCGCGCGCCCCTCGCCGCCGCTTAATCTAATTAGAGAGTCGGGCTCGTGGTTCGGGGGGGGGGGGGGTGGGGGGGGGGTTCTATTGATATTCATTAAAATACGTGATTTATCACATAAGCTGTGTGAGCTGCGGCCCGCTGCAGAAATAACTGCGGCCGAAGATTTACTGGATCCGACTTCATCTGGAGCCGCGGAATTATTAATGAATTATTGGACTGGATTAATAATCCTGATTTAATATTGCACCAATTATGGGCTATCAGGGATGGTTAAATAGTTTACTGATATTATTAGGGATTTGTATTAAAAAAGCACTGATTATAATAGCAAAACAATTAGACGTGAAATATTGTACGGAATTATAGACAATCAGCTCAACATATAACAATATCAATATAAATATATCTATTTATATATTTACAGATCCGTAAATTAATTAATAACCATCATGTTCCAACACAAGTCATACCTTTAGGCATCTCAAAAAATACATTATCATTGCTTAATGGACATCTCAGGATTACACACGTTTTTCTTTCATTTTGAACCTTAAAAAACACCCAATCACTAGGTTTGGAATTTATGAATTATCTAGTTATCTAATCCGACCCATAAATCCCGACAACAAAAAAAAAATCACAATATTATCTATCTGTGTTATTATTTTTATAATATTTTAAATGTAACCCCAATTTGGCGTCAGCCTCTCCGTGTCTTCTTCTTTCCGTATTCAACAACAACAACACAAACAAAAACAACAACAACACCTCTTCTCCAGTGATGCTGCTTATTTGGTAAATTGTTAAGAATATATTCAAAAGTATGATATTTAAAATAATCCTCCACGTGCACGCGGACACTCCGTTTGGTTCGCTCCGGGCCTTCCGCGGCAGATAAAGCCTGAGCCCCCCCCCTTTCCACTGTCATCATTTGGACGCTAGGGGGAGCTCGAGTCCACGTGTTGGTCCATGTCATGAGGCATGACAGTGACGGAAGTCTTTATCTTTTACTCTAAAGAACATTCTTTCAGATGACGTCATTTCAACACACACAGTCCAGCAGCTGGTGTTCCCTGAAGGACATGAGAGGAACTGGTCTGACCTGTTTAGGACCACTATAATTAAAAATAACCTTTAATGCAGATGTAAAGGAACAAATAGAAACCGAACCTCCCCTTTAATGCAGATGTAAAGGAACAAATAGAAACCCGTATGGATGCAATGGGATTATATGTCGTCGCCGGTCTGCATCAGGCCAACCTTGAACCACCAGTTGTTCAGCATCTCAA
>NC_046980.1:24208771-24216271 GCF_009769545.1 Cyclopterus lumpus
GGGGGAAAATAATCTCGTTTCTGCCTGCAGCTCGATTTATTTACACACACTTGTAAAAATCCTAATGCCTCTTATTTAAATGTTTACCGACGTTTAGTCTTTCTTTCTTTCTTTCTTTCTTTCTTTCTTTCTTTCTTTTCTTTCTTTAAAGACTGCAGACAGAGTTAGAGAAAAGAAAAACCGCAACAGGATAACAGCATATTTAGTCGTATCGGGATAATATATATTTTTTAATGTTTCTTATGAAGTCACATTTGAACTCACCAAAATATCCAATTTAGGAGTCTAACCCTCCACGCACAGTTAAGGTAAGGCACGCGCACCAGCTCATCGGTGTGTTGTGGAAAAGCGAACGAGATTCCAACAATGTTTGGTTGAGCCTGGAGTTCCTTTACGCACGGCGTGTGTTCGGCAGCGTGGTTTATTCCGTAGTTTATTACACGCAACCGTGTGATGTGTGCCGCGTGAGGAGATCCGGCTGCTGTAAAGCAAAGCGGGCTCCTCGCGGTGCCAGGTGCCGCACGGTGCGCCACCTCCAGCTAGTGTCTCTAAGTGGCCCGCAAACACAAAAGATATTTGGGCATCTTTACGCATCGGTGCTTGGTTGTGTTTCGGTATGTTGACTATAGCTGTCGTCTGTGTTGTTTGGTTTGGAGAGAGAGGAAGTGTGTGTGTGTGTGCGCGCGCGCGTGTGTGTGTGTCCCCGGCTGGGTGACAGCGCAGTCACCATGTCCATGTGCCGTCGCTAGGAGGCAGACCGCGATCAGAAAATCCAACGCTGAACTTGAACCTGATCAGTTTCACCGCCCCCCCCCCCTACACGGGCTACTATTTGGCGATCTCTTTAGAATAAAGGGAGACATGTGGGAGGGATGGAGGAGCAGGAGGAGCCCCCCCCCCCTACCCATCTAAAAAATCCGCAATTCCTCATCATCACATCAAACCGACCTCCTTGTATCTCCTTATTTTGGTGCATCACATTTTAACATACATGCAGGCTGCAATCAGCATATGCAGCTACTGTTAGTATGCCTGCAGACACACACACACACACACACACACACACACACACACACACACACACACACATGCTTTTTATTGGGATTGCAGATTCACATTGGTAACAAATGGAGCACAGAACTCGGCCTGTCACTCAACCACACGCCAACACCTTATTTTCATTTTCATTTTTCAACAGCCTGAAAATTAAATTTTCTATATTTGCTCCAATTCTATATTTCTACTGGAATATTTAGCACATTTCCAGCGCTCGCTTTGTAACGTTACGATCAGCATTTAAAAGCACAAAGCAACAAAAGTCAGTGCTACAACAATTCCTCCTCCAGATTAAATTACATTTTCATATTTTGCCAATATGGAAATTAACCGTTTATTTAGGGCAGAGAAACAGTTAAGTGTTCTAGATTTATCATGAAGGTTGAACTCGTGTATTAAATGAATGGACTTATTGAACAGCTCCTTTCTAAAAAATGATTGACTACATTTATGTCTTAATTTTGTTCTCCTTTAGGGGATGTGATTGTATTGTTATGCCATTTAGTTTTATACATTAATACGGTGCAGAGACATTATCCTCTGCTTCTCATGCTGTTTATTTCACACAATTCATTGCGTCGCCTTAAAAATAGATATAAATAAGTACACGTTTCTTCACTGAAACTGAACTGTGTGCACGGAGACTTGCTCGGCTTTTATTTATTCTTTGCACCATTAAATACATTTTTCAAAACCAATACACACACTTGAGTTCAACTTCAGAGGTGAGGGGCTTCTCATTAGAATTTCATTTATTAGAACGCACAGATGATTTTTCGTCTACATTCAGAACCTAAGTCTCTTTCTGTCGCTCTCTTACTGTGTCTCTGTCTCTCACTCTTGTTCATCCCCACGTACACACTCTTTCACACATGTATGCGCATGCAGGAAAGCCAATCCCTATTACCAGACAAAACCAGTATCAATCACCGGGACGGGAAAAATTAAAATCTATTTTTTGATCCTCGGTGGCTTTAAGTTCATTAAAAATGTGAAATTGGTGGCTGAATAAAGAAGGCCAGCACGCGCTACAGGCCGGCTATCCGGAGTCAGACTCTTTGGTAGATTTCCTCTCAAAGAAAAGGGGGACAGTGAATTATGTGCTGCCGCTTGGCGGGCGGCTCTGTTCCTCCTCCACATGCGGGACGCTTGGAGCTCGACAAAAGGCGCCTTAAGAAGAGGAGTCAGGAGTTAATCCGGCCTCGGAGGGGTGAGGAATCGGGGGTGAACGGCTCATTTTGGGGCGATTTGCCGGCGTACAAGTGGCTGTTATAAGAAGTATAAGCGAGGCTGGTGTAATCGAGGCCGAGGAGAGTCCCCCCCCCCTCCATGACTCTCTCTGAGCCGCCTGCCCTTCCCTTCCTCCCGTTCCCCCGGCACATATGTAGGACATGTTTATGACAGTTTTCCATTCTGCCAATTACAGGATCAAAAACTTGCTCAAACAAGGTCAGGCAAGTCAGCCATGTTTAGTTTTGGGGGGGGAACGCTGTGTTTAACCCTCGTTTTGAAAGCCTCCCCTGTCATTGGCTATGAAATTGTTATCTTTGAGGAATCTGATTTGAGCTTTCGCAGCGATTCAGGATATTCTTTCCCACCATTTATTCCTGTGATGTGTGATCCAGATCAGCGTGCATTGTCATCATCCCCCTGCATTACATGCATTTTGTATCATTACAAGGCAGATTTGCTCCCCCATCATTGTGTGTCTGTAGCTTTGTGTCTTGAACTCTGATCTCTGCTCATTCATTCACACCAATATCAATATCTCTAAATGACAGGAGACAACAAGGGAACATATTAACATTCGTACTTTTCTTTCTTTTGCTGAGAGTAAGCATGACCTTCTAATTTACTCTTGTTGTGCCCCCCCACCCCCTCCTCTGCCCCCCAGCAGCCGAACCCCTCTCCGCCGCCGTCGTCTCGTCGGAGGAGCTGTCGGAGCGCTGCTCGCAGAACTCAGAAGAGAGCAGCGGCCTCAACGGGCACCGACCGGGCTCCACTGTGGGCCGGTTGGCTCGGCCGGGTCACGGCGCTCACCCCTCCCTGGAGCAGGACCTCCTGACCTGCGGCCAGTGCCAAGCCACCTTTCCCCTGGCGGACATCCTGCTCTTCATCGAGCACAAGCGAAAGCGATGCCACGGGCCGCCCTGCCTGGTGGTGGGCCGGGGGCTGGACAAGCCCCCCTCGCCCTCTCCCGGCCTGGCCCTCACCCCGTCGCCGGCGTTCGGCGCCCTGCGCAGCCGGAGGCCCGTGGAAGTTGGCGTCCAGGCCACGCTGGCGGACGACGATGACGAGCGCTTCTCGTTGCCCCGGGGGATTTTCCCCAAACAGGAGCTCCTCCCAGGTAACCAGAGCTGCTTCCACACGTCACCTCCGTGTGGAGGTGACCAGGTGTGCACGCGGTACCCAGATTAAACTTTCCTGAGGCAGTGGCTGTTTCTGTAGCGGATCACAGGTTTTGAGACGTTACTTAAATCAGTTTTCGTTCTACCTCAAATCGGCACATTGACATTTTGAGTGTGTGTGTGTGTTGCCCGGGTTGGGTGTATGTGTGTGTGTGTGTGTGTGTTTTCTGCAGTGTCAGGTTTAGTTTCTACGCCGTCGTCAGACCCCAACGTGGTTGTGTGTGTCGTGGTACAACGAGCCAGCGCGCCGTGTGATCTCCTTCCAAAGCTCGTCGGGTTGGATGGAGCAGTCTGAGCACTAGGACACACACACACACACACATGCTCTCACACACATGTTCACACACATGCACACGGCAATCCTTGTTGAGGCAAGATATCTGATTGGCTGAGACTGGTTTGAGGGGGTGGGATGAAGTGGGACGTGAGGTGACTGTTGTCAGACAAACAACAACAGGGGAGGAAACCGGGGAGAATACGGCTCTGTGCTTTTTGGGTTTTACAGCTGGCAGAGAAGCACACACACTGGTTTGATTTCGTACGTCTTTCTCTCTCCGCCTGCGTGTGTGTGTGTGAGTGTGTAAGACAATGTCGGGGCTCAATCCAAGTCGGACCAATTGTCCTTCTGCTGATCCGCAGAATTCAATGCAGACGGTCTGTGAATATGTGTGTGTGTGTGTGTGTGTGTGTGCGTTTTCCTAGTTTAACCAGTATCAAATCCCCTTTGGCCAGCAGCAAAGAGACTGTGACCTTGAAGTTGTGGTACCACTGGTCAGTGTGTTAGCGGCCTTTAGAGACCGTAGTGTGTGTGTGTGTGTGTGTGTGTGTGTGTGTGTGTGCAGATGGAGGATCAGTGGCTGAACTGGATGTGTGTGTGTGACTTTCAGACTGGGGAGTAGCTGCAGCCTCCTTTCTGGGATTGGGCGCACAGAATGTGTGTCCTTGCATAACACGTGCGTCAGTGTGTGTGTGTGTGTGTGTGCGTGTGTGCGTCCCTCTCATGTGGCCTTAGCAGATGTGTCCGCTCTCCGTGTGGTTCCCCCCCCACTGCCACATCTTACCCGTCTTAATGCGGCCCAGCTCCTCTCCTGCTCCCCTCTGAGTTCAGCTCCGTACCAAACCTCACAGGTAAAAAGCACCCTTCCTTCTTGCCCTCCGTTTTCTATCCCTCCGTTTCCCCGTCCCCCCTTTTCTCCAGCACAAGAATCAAATGAGAAGGCGAGCGCAGAGAGAAGGAAAAGCCCGTTCTTGTTTTTCTCTTTGAGGGAAACTCTTTTATTTAAAGTGCCTTAACACCACTAATTATTTGTTGCAGTGCCATTTTTTTTTCCTTCTTCCTCGTGCATTTTAATTAGCAGTAGTTTTCGGTGGCGGGTTGCCTGTACTAAATTAGCCGTTACACAGAGTGTGTGTGTGTGTGTGTGTGTGTGTGTGTGTGTGTGTGGGGATAGAAAAGAGCAGTGGAAACAGAATACACACGTTTGTCACTTTGCTCGTTGATTGCAACTCAGAAATCTGAAGTGTTGCAGTTTGTATTTCATTTCTGGAACGCGGCCTCGTAACGTGTGACACTCACAGCTGGAGGTCATTGTTGTCCAAGAAGGGTTTGACCTTTGACCTCTGTCCGCTAGAGACTAACCTACCTACTGCATGTCAGCTGGTAGGAGTTAGTGCACAAGCAACATATTTTTTTGCTCGGGCCTCTGCAGTGACTATACATTTAAAGCCCCCCCCCCCCCTGCTCCCCTCCCCCATCCCCTCCCCACAAACACACACTTTCGCAGACACCCACCAGCTAAACTGGGTTATTAGAGCGATTTACATCATAATACGGGCGTCTGGTTTCTTTAATAGCATTGTGTGTGGGAACGTCTTAGGAGGAACAGCTGTACACTCAGACAGGGGAGGAAATAGGACAGCAGCGTTATATATCTCGTCTGAATGTTGACGTCAAACTGAGCAGCAGTTAGACCGGAATTATTACACACTCGCTCTTTGGAATTTAAAACTGAAAAGAAAAAAAATACAGCTTTTAAAATCTCTCATCTTCACAAGGAAGACATGGTTTTATTTACACCCGTCCTCTAATAGAGGCTCTTTTTTAAATTTCTTCCACCTTGTCTCTGCACACGCCGCCTCACATGCTGATCCACATTCATAGATAGCCTATAATTGAAGCCGGTATTATTTTTTTCCCTCGACCCCAGCTTTCATCCTAATTGACCCCAAACTGTCACGGTGAAGTAAATATGTGAGAGGCTGAAAAAAAACACAGAAATCAGCTGGTTTCAGCCGCGGTTTTCACCAAATGGCGGAAGGAGGAAAAGAGGGACCGCTGTTCCTTATTGGTAAAGGCTGTTCCTCAGGCTCTATGAACTCAACATACATGACATATTCAGGAAAAAGTATTATTTCATACCTCTTTCTTTTTTTAACCATATTAACACATGCCAGTTTAATACTGGTGATCCATATTTTAAATTCAACACCAGTGTGTTGAGGTGTCAGTGTCCGTATACGGATGTTAATTCATAGAAATATGATCCAAACAACATCTTTTTCAATATATCTGCTTTATGGGGGGATTCCCTTTTTTATTGTAAAAATATTTTTATTTATTTATTGAATCCAGGGAATATATATTTCAATGTAGGATGCAGGAAATCAGATGCCCTTTATCTCTGGATATGTTTTTGTTCTTCTTTTTCTTCGGCATGTATGTGCCTAAGCACCGTGCACGCTGCCGTGCACGCTGCTGTGCACGCTGCTGTGCACGCTGCTGTGCACGCTGCTGTGCACGTTGTTGTGCACGTTGTTGTGCACATTGCTGTGCACGTTGTTGTGCACGCTGCTGTGCACGCTGCCGTGCACGCTGCCGTGCACGGTGCTGTGCACGCTGCCGTGCACATTGCTGTGCACGCTGCCGTGCACATTGCTGTGCACGTTGCTGTGCACGCTGCTGTGCACGGTCAGAGCTCCTCAGGCTGCTGCGAGGCTGAAGAGGGAACGCAAAGCGTCGGACTCGGGCCACAACGCTGCTGCTATTTACATATCAAACAGCTCCGACAGGGAGAGCCGAGACGTCACCTTGTCTGTGTGTGTGTGTGTGTGTGTGTGGGAGGGAGAGAATGTGTGTGTGTGTGTGTGAGAGAGAGAGAATGTGTGTGTGTGTAGGAGAGAGAGAGAATGTGTGTGTGGGTGTTGGTGAACAAAACCGCCGTACAGGCAAAAAGTACAGATCAGTGATGCAAAAAGGCAGCACACACACACACACACACACACACACACACACGGTTAGTGCTATCTCTCTCACTCTCTCTTGCCCATTTATTCTATTAATCCCTGACTGAGATGAAAATTCTGATTATAATCCCTGAGGTGCAGAAACAGCATCAATAATGTCTCAAAGGGAGGGGTTTGCATTTGTGTGTGTGTGTGTGTGTGTGTGTGTGTGTGTGTGTCTCTTTCTCTCTCTCTCTTTCTTTTTTATTTATTCCTCTTAACCGAGAACTGAAATTCAGAATGAATTCCTCTGCGGATTATTTCTATAGCACATTCTCTGCCGTCCAGTTTGACAATTGATTTCTCATAATTGGGAATTTAATCCTGTATCCTCGATGTAAAAATCTGCCCTAATAAATGTGTTAATGAGCTGAAATTAATATGCAGCCGGTACAAAGAATTATCAATTTTATGGACCACTGATTGTTTTTTTGAGCAGTATTGGTTGAAACATCAGCTTATCATTTAACAGAAACATTATAAATACTTTGAAATATATATTTAAAAAAATGTCTTGAGAATAATTGATCAGACTGATATTTGTAGTTTATCCTCCTGTTGGATTATGATCATAGTGATGCTCCTCAACACACAATAGTTCATCTTTAACACCGATCACTGTCACATCTCTCTCCGTCTGTTCTCGCCCTCCTCCTCTTTTTCTTTTCTTTCTTTTTGTCATTTTCTCTTTTGGCTCATGTCTCTCTGCAACATTAGCAAAAATCCGGGTTCAGCCAATTGATAACAAATCAAT
>NC_046980.1:24231271-24236271 GCF_009769545.1 Cyclopterus lumpus
GCTGTGTGTGTGAGAGTGTATTCTCCAGTGACCCTCTGCCCTCTGGTTTAAAGGACCGAGTGAACACACACACACACACACACACACACACACACACACCCTCAAGCAGCCCCTTTCTCTGAGATAAAACACAGGTTTAATCTTTGACACTGTGTCCAAACTGGCCTCTTTGCAGGTGAGGAGAGCCTCCTGGGGAGAGTGTGTGTGTTAGTATCAGCCTGACCTACATGTGGAGGATAATAGCCTGGAGGCTGTGTGTGTGTGTGTGTGTGTGTGTGTGTGTGCACATGTTGTACAGTATGTTGTTCTCGCTTTTCTTCTATGCCTGCTTGCACTTGTCAGTGAGTTAACTGTGTTACACATTGACTCCATCCCAGTTGGTTCCTCACACACATTTTATCATTTCAATTTCAAATGTTCTCCAATTTTGGTGTCATTTGTCTGTTGTTGCCCGTTTTAGACAAATATCCTGATAACAACGTGACCTCAAAGAAATACAGGAAATGACCCCAAGCTCTTAAAAGTGCATTGCGTGGCGGTGTTCGAACACCCAGAACATTCTCTATCCTGACCACCAGGGGGCGACTCCTCTGGTTGTATAGAAGTCTATGCTTCATGTGTTAAAGCTGCATTCTCTCTCCTGACCACCAGGGGGCGACTCCTCTGGTTGTATAGAAGTCTATGCTTCATGTGTTAAAGCTGCATTCTCTCTACTGACCACCAGGGGGCGACTCCTCTGGTTGTATAGAAGTCTATGCTTCATGTGTTAAAGCTGCATTCTCTCTCCTGACCACCAGGGGGCGACTCCTCTGGTTGTATAGAAGTCTATATAAATGACTCTACTTCTCTTGATGTATTCCCTCAGTAAACATTGTAAACATTAGTTTATGGTCTCAATCTCTAGTTTGATGTTCATTTAGTAAATGATGGTCATTTAGAATCAAACAGACCATAATGATACGTATGTGAACAGGTTTAGGGAACCTAACTTCACAATAACGTTGCAACAGTGTGGGACCCTAACACCGGTCTCGTGGTTTAAAGTCTGGTTTATTTGGCCATTATAGATGTTTAGAAATGTCATTTTATGCCTCGAGCGTCTGTAAAAATCCCATAATTCCTGTTTCTATCGCAGCGCTCTGTGGTGATGTTTCAATTGGAGATATTGACCTTTTAGGAATATTTACCATGTAATGCAATTAAAGCACTAATGGATTTGGCCCACTGATCTTTTTATGCACTGTGTCAGCGGGCCAGTAAAACATAGCTGGCTTTATTACAACACACACCCACACACACCCACACACACACACACACACACACACACACACACACACACACACACACACACACACACACACACACACACACACACACACACACACACACACACACACCGCGCAGACCAGTCGGGCCCTGTGCTCATTTGCGTGTGTATGTTAAACATCTATAATCCTCCCTCCCTTGTGGAATCACACACAGACTAAAACACACGCACACACACGTGCACATGCGGCCACACACACACACACACACACACACACACACACACACACACACACACACACACATGTGCACACAAGACCCCTCGTGAGTGTGCGTCTGCCAAGTCGGACGGCAGGCTGCCAGCAAAGAAGGGGGCTGTGATTAGGGTGAAGGCTCATCTGCTGGAGTTAGCCACACACACACATTCAGAAGCACACACACACACACACACACACACACACACACACACACACACACACATACGCACTGACCCAGTGGCCACTTAGATTAACAGGGTTAATTAGCTCAACACCGCCCCAAACCCTGGGGGGGTGGGTCTCAGGCCGGGTTACAGGAGTGCTCGCCCTTTCCGTGTGGAATGCTAATGTTGTAGCTGCGGAGTGAGAGTGAGAGTGAGAGTGAGAGTGAGAGTGAGAGTGAGAGTGAGAGTGAGAGTGAGAGTGAGAGTGAGAGTGAGCTGCTCTACTTACACTCTCAGGTCCCAACATTACAGTTAGAGCAAACTGAAAGGCCGGCATCGAGTTACCGACAGATCGGAATCCACCTACATTCAACAAATGAGGAACAACAAATGCCAAAAGAGAGTGTATTTTAATATATATATATATATATATATATATATATATATATATATATATATATATATATATAAGGTGACTTCCTTTTCCTTTAAAAACCTTAACTTAAGAACCTCTTACTTGCTTTTTGTACGAGGCTTTGTAACTGCATCTCATGGTCCTCATTAGCAGGGTGGGATATATATATATATATATATATATATATATATATATATATATATATATATATATATATATATATATATATATATATATATATATATATATATATATATATATATATATATATATATATATATATATATATATATATATATATATTCAACTTCTGCTTTTTCTGATATTATTTTTTATATTTCTCTTATTTTAAGTCCCCCTACTTTATGGAAGTGACCTCCTAAAACACTGAAGTAACACTTTAAAACCAGCTGCTATATTTGGTGGTAGTGCTCTTTGATTTGAGACGTCTTGCATCGAATGTTTTGGTCACAGTTCTTCAATAACTACATTTAAAAGACTCTATTATGTAATTCACGTTTCTAAAATGGCTCCATAAAGAGAATCCTTGTTTTTCCATTGTGCCCCGTTAATATAATGTCTGTTGTGTGTGTTAACATAAATAATATGCAGTACACAATCTGTGCTATGCATGGCAGTGTGTATACCAGCTGCTGCTCAGCAGTGATGTCTAAACCATTCCTCGCCATAACTCGCTGAATTTGAAGACATTTCGGGACAATATGAATTCCTATTATCACCGTGTCACTTGAACTCACCACGCTAAGACCAGACAGGCTGACTGCACACACCTCGGCCAGTTCCCCTTTCACGCTGGTTTTCCTTTGACACACACAGGTAACCGTCGGCCTGTAGAGTTGTGTTTGAACCAGCGTTCCCGTGTTCCAGCCTGCGTCGTCTGTAATCTCTTCTATTTGAGTGAGTCTCGGCGGTTTGTGTTGCTCAAGTCTAAATATACCGCCGACTGTGAGAAAGATCCTCTTTGTCGCCGCCTTCGACTCCATTCGCTTATTGCAACAGGAGCCATTTTAAGGCCAGAAAGTGACATGTGCAGAGCCGCGATGGCCGTCAGGGTGTTTGCTTCTTTTTGTGAGATATGTAAAGATGTCGAGACCTCGGGGCACTTTTAATGGAGAGCAGAGCAATAACGGAGACGGCAGGAGGTTCTCCAGGAGCCTCGATCAGCCGGGCCGAGAACGACAGTCCAGGAGAGAAAGAACGGAGAGACAAAAGAGACGTGTGAGATGTGCAGTCTGCTGTGGGCCAGGCGGCCTGACTGTGACATTCGGTACACTCTTTCTCCCACACTGCCTCACACACACACACACACACACACACACACGCTGCCTCACACACACACACACGCTGCCTCACACACACACACACACACACACACGCTGCCTCACACACACACACACACACACACACACACACACACACGCTGCCTCACACACACACACACGCTGCCTCACACACACACACACACGCTGCCTCACACACACACACACACACACACACACACACACACACACACACACACGCTGCCTCACACACACACACACACACACACACGCTGCCTCACACACACACACTCACACACACACACACACACACACACACACACACACACAGACACACTCACTGCCTCACACACACACACTCTCTGCCTCACACACAAACAAACACACTCACTGCCTCACACACACACACACAAACAGACTACAGGATGTCAGCAACACAAGTCCTGCCTTAAAAATGAATGCTTTTTTTAACATTCTGTATTTTTAGGGCTCGATTAGGGTCCTAGTCGACTAAGATATCTTGAGTCCATTTATCGTTAACTACACGCTGAATGACTCACTTCAATAATAGTTTATTTTGTATAGCCCAAAATCACAAATTACACATTTGCCTCAGAGGGCTTTACAATCTGTACACATACGACATCCCTGTCCCAGGACCCGTTAGCACCCGTTAGCACCCGTTAGCACCCGTTAGCACCCGTTAGCTGCGAGCCAACCGTCTCCACGCCGACAGCCGCGTCAAAGCAGTAGAAATGCTCATAGTTTCACATTGAGCACCTTAGTATTATTATTAAGTATAAAGATCAATATGAATGTCTTTCTTTGTGTCAACAACACACGGGAGACACAGTGTGGATACACACACGCACACACACACACACACACACACACACACACACACACACACACACACACACACACTCCTGCATGTCTTTGTCCCCTCTGGCTCTTCCTCCTCCTATAGGCAGATGTATAGGGAGGTAAGAGGGCGGTTGGGACACATTTTTTGGCAGAAGTTAGTCAGTAACACACATTATATACACACACACACACACACACACACACACACACACACACAGAGAGCTATGTTTCAACTTGATTTACAGGGCTCAGCTGCAAGGAATGGGAGACAGAGAGAGAGAGAGAGAGACAGGGAAGGAGATGGGGGTTATAGTTTACTGGTAGCAGGTCTGGGACTAGGAGAAATAAAGAGATTGAATAAGTGGAGCTGGATTTTGAGTCTCGGCTGAAGACGGTTCTGGTTTCACGGGTCCAGGTTCTAAATGCGTCTTGGCCACCCCACTAGAAAGGTTGTCTGTTAAAGAATTATATTTAAAGACAAATGGACAAAAACACTTCTTTCCATAACGGGGATCCAAAATAAATAAAAAGGTTTTCCACGACTACCGTATGTCTTTCATAGTTGAAATGAAAACAGGTCACCGTGAGGGCTGCAGATCATCGGATGGATCCTTCTCTTCTTTTCCACAGCTGACATCTTGACAACGCTCAGGTGTAGTTAATCACCTTGATGAAGAATGCAGACCACTCATGTGAGCCAGCTTCAGGGTCCATTCATATATATATATACATG
>NC_046980.1:24241271-24243771 GCF_009769545.1 Cyclopterus lumpus
ACACAGCCAGGCACACAAGTCACAAGTAGATTACTAGAGAGAGTTGCAGATAGCACAGTCTGCACCCAGCAGGGGATCCAAACACAGAGACAGAAGGTATTGATAGATCCCTGCCACACACACACACACACACACACACACACACACACACACACACACACACACACACACACACACACACACACACAGGGACAGACACACACACACACACACACACACACACACAGGGACAGACATTATTGATATTTTCTGCTCATCAGCCTAGAGTGGCTGACACACAGATACACACACGTTCTCACGCACACACATGCACACACAGCATGTAGACAGGCTCAATAATCCATTGTTGTTTTTGGTCATTCAAATGCCTTCATAGTTCGTCCCTCCATAGAAATACCAGATCATTATCTTCAGGCCTGGAGCTTTTCATTTCTTTTAATTTTTTTGCAGTTTGTTTGGAGCTGCTATATATGTTTTTTAATTGTTTATACCGGTAACAGTATTTGTTGCTTTCCACCTTGATATTGAACAGGAATCTAACAACCTTTAAGTGGATTAAACATGGTGTACCAGGAGATGTTGCTTTAAAGTCTCCAGAGTACTTGAGTCCAGAGGTTGTACTGAGCATGTCAGGTCCATCTCAGGGCTTGGTGGTTTATTCTCCTGGTTGGGATCCAGCTTCCTGATTATCACGGTGTTCCACAAGCTGAAGGGAGATACCTGGAATTCATATGAACACGTCTTTCATCAAAATGAGATAATAGACTGCAGTAGACAGCCAAGCAATCGTCATTAGAACCTTTCCTGCATTTGTTGTATTTAACATGGTTGGTCTTGAAGCAGTGGATTAAAGTGTTAAAGAAGGCTTCAGAGCTTTAAAGGGAGATTCCAGCACAACGTGGCCACGCTGGTTGGATCGTCTCAGAAAGTGTTTTAGAAGCTGCCCTCCTCAACGCAGAAGCCATTGCACCAATTAGACAAGCCCTTTCCTTCAAGTCACAACCCAGTGTCATCGTCATGTCATCCAGATCAAAGACCTGCCTCGCCCTCAGCTCACGCCACGGAAGAATGTATGTGATGCAGCGTCCTCTTCCTTTGTCCAAGAAGGCAGACGTTCCTTCTCCAGACCGTCACATGCCAGGTGACTCCTTACTCATATATGGGGAGGTGCTTTTCTATTTGTGTGGTTTTGTCCACCCCCTTTATGATCACTCATTGGCATTCTCTTCTAGTACCTTTGAGGAAGTAGCTTTGATCTCGTCGCGACCCAGAGCCAGTCATAGTTACCTGTTGTCTGACTGCGTTCTGCCTGTTGTCTGACGGCGTTCTGCCTGTTGTCTGACGGCGTTCTGCCTGTTGTCTGACGACGTTCTGCCTGTTGTCTGACGGCGTTCTGCCTGTTGTCTGACGACGTTCTGCCTGTTGTCTGACGGCGTTCTGCCTGTTGTCTGACGGCGTTCTGCCTGTTGTCTGACGGCGTTCTGCCTGTTGTCTGACGGCGTTCTGCCTGTTGTCTGACAACGTTCTGCCTGTTGTCTGACGGCGTTCTGCCTGTTGTCTGACGACGTTCTGCCTGTTGTCTGACGGCGTTCTGCCTGTTGTCTGACGGCGTTCTTTCTGTTGTCTGACGGCGTTCTGCCTGTTGTCTGACGGCGTTCTGCCTGTTGTCTGACGGCGTTCTGCCTGTTGTCTGACGACGTTCTGCCTGTTGTCTGACGGCGTTCTGCCTGTTGTCTGACGACGTTCTGCCTGTTGTCTGACGGCGTTCTGCCTGTTGTCTGACGACGTTCTGCCTGTTGTCTGACGGCGTTCTGCCTGTTGTCTGACGGCGTTCTGCCTGTTGTCTGACGGCGTTCTGCCTGTTGTCTGACGACGTTCTGCCTGTTGTCTGACGGCGTTCTGCCTGTTGTCTGACGGCGTTCTGCGGCGTTCTGCCTGTTGTCTGACGGCGTTCTGCCTGTTGTCTGACGGCGATCTGCCTGTTGTCTGACGGCGTTCTGCCTGTTGTCTGACAACGTTCTGCCTGTTGTCTGACGGCGTTCTGCCTGGTGTCTGACGACGTTCTGCCTGTTGTCTGACGGCGTTCTGCCTGTTGTCTGACGGCGTTCTGCCTGTTGTCTGACGGCGTTCTGCCTGTTGTCTGACGACGTTCTGCCTGTTGTCTGACGACGTTCTGCCTGTTGTCTGACGGCGTTCTGCCTGTTGTCTGACGGCGTTCTGCGGCGTTCTGCCTGTTGTCTGACGGCGTTCTGCCTGTTGTCTGACGGCGTTCTGCCTGTTGTCTGACGACGTTCTGCCTGTTGTCTGACGGCGTTCTGCCTGTTGTCTGACGGCGATCTGCCGGCTGCCGCTGTTTGCGTTACAACTGTCGGCCGTCCAGTTAGTCGGGAAGCTGGAGCTCAAAAGGGGGAACTACTTGAGGGGGGAGGAGGCGGTTACAGATCTCTAGTTTGCACAACAAACAGCCTCGTTTTTCAACTTGGCCAACATGTGTCCTCGA
>NC_046980.1:24248771-24256271 GCF_009769545.1 Cyclopterus lumpus
CACTAACAGACTACTTCTCACATGCTACTCATGTGGGGCATGACCTCAATAACAGCTACTGTTGTATTTGTAAAGCCCTCAACACCATGCGCCAACCACTCTTAAAAGCTGTAACAGTTAGGCCTCAGGTTCCAATGAAGAACTGGTTGAAAGTTGAAAAGAGTTGTCCTGCTTAGATTTCTTTCTGCACAGTGCTGGTGTGCAATGTGTGAACATTTACTAAATGTACAGCGTTGCAGGATTTGAACATCTGTGATTTGTATTATTGTGACATACAGTAATTCCAACGTTATAGGTGTTTAATAGATACTTCAGATATAATTCCTCCTAACCCGATTCTTTCTTCTCTTCTCACAGGTAAGGAGGAGCCGACCACCTATACCTGCACTACATGTAAGCAGTCCTACGGCAGCGCCTGGTTCTTGCTGCAGCATGCTCAGAACACCCATGGCTTCCGTATCTACCTGGAGAGTGAACACGGTAGCCCTCTCACCCCACGCATGGGCGGGCCGTCCTCCCTGGGTGGGGGCGCCGATTGCCCTCTGCAGCCTCCTCTTCATGGCCTCCATCTGCCTCCTGATGCAAGCCCCTTCAACCTCCTCCGCATCCCTGGCTCTGGCTCAGGTGGAAGGGAAAGCGTTGGAATAGGGTGTGGAATTAGTGCCATTGGCGCTGCTGGTGGGGGCCATCCTCAGCGTTTCCCTCCCACGCCACCCCTCTTCAGTCCCCCTCCAAGGAACCACCTGGATCCCCACCACCTGAGCCCAGAGGAGCTGGCGCTGGCAGCCCACCACCCGAGTGCCTTTGACAGGGTGCTGCGCCTGAATGCCCCTCTGACCCTGGACCCCCCACCGACAATGGACTTCTCGCGGCGGCTACGAGAGCTGGCCGGAAACAATTTAGGGTCCACTCCCCCACTATCCCCCAGCAGGCCTAGCCCCATGCAGCGCTTGCTCCAACCATTCCAGACAGGAGGAGCAAGTGGAGGAGGTGCAGGGGGCACCAAACCTCCATATCTTGCCACCCCACCCCCTCTCCCAGGCTCCATGCAGTCACCTGTGGGTTCTCAGACCACTCCTACCACCCCTCTCCCCTCAGCAGGTGCAACACCCTCCTCCACCACCCCGTTGAAATCAAAGTGTTGTGAGTTTTGTGGCAAGGCCTTCAAGTTCCAGAGTAATCTAATAGTGCACCGGCGCAGCCACACAGGAGAGAAGCCGTACAAATGTCACCTATGTGATCATGCTTGTACACAGGCCAGCAAACTGAAACGCCATATGAAGACACATATGCACAAATCGTCCTCGCCAAACACAGGCAAGTCAGAAGATGGCCTCTCAACCGCCTCCTCTCCGGAGCCGGGCACCAGCGAGCACTTGGGAAGTGCAAGCAATGCCCTGAAGTCGGTGGTGGCCAAGTTGAAAAGTGAGAACAACCGCATGCTACGAGAGAATGGGGAGGAGGAGGAGGAGGAGGAAGAGGAGGAAGAAGAAGAGGAAGGGGAGGAGGAAGAAGAGGAGGAGGAGGAGGAGGAAGAGGAGGTAGAGGACGAAGAAGAGCAGAACAGAGAGAGGGCAGCCAGAAGAAACAACAATAGCTATCACTTTGGTTTGAACCTTGAAGCGCCGCGTCAGCATGAAAACAATGGTGGCATCGGAAGCCGACTTGGAGGCGTTGCTGACGAGGTTTCTATCCCTCGCTCACTTCCTGAGGTGATGCAAGGGATGGGCCTGGCCGCTAGCATGCACCACTTCAGCGAGGCCCTCAGCGCACACAAACGAAATGCCATGGCCAAGGAGAACCACCTCCACCACCACCTCAACCAAGACCATCACCACAATCGTGAAATGTGTGATGGGGACTCGGTGTTGGAAACAGATCGCGGGGCGGAGGGCTCGGTCTCGACAGTCAACGGACGGGGAGCATCCCCGAACGAATCGGCCTCTGTCGGCCTCTCTAAAAAACTGCTTCTGGGTAGCCCCACTCCTATCAGTCCTTTCTCTAAACGTATCAAGCTGGAAAAGGAATTTGACCTGCCCACTCCCACAATCCCTAACACAGAGAATGTCTACTCCCAGTGGCTGGCTGGCTATGCCGCCTCACGACAACTCAAGGACCCCTTTCTGAACTTTGGGGACTCCAGACAATCGCCCTTCGCCTCTTCGTCTGAGCATTCTTCAGAGAACGGCAGTCTGCGTTTTTCCACTCCTCCGGGCGAACTGGACGGCGGCATGTCGGGCCGCAGTGGAACGGGCAGCGGGGGCAGCACACCACACCTGGGGGGTCACGGGCGGCCCAACTCCAAGGAGAGCCGCAGGAGTGATACTTGTGAGTACTGTGGCAAGGTGTTCAAGAACTGCAGTAACCTGACAGTACACCGGCGCAGCCACACGGGGGAGAGACCCTACAAGTGTGATCTGTGCAATTATGCTTGTGCCCAGAGCTCCAAACTTACTCGCCACATGAAGACTCACGGTCAGGTGGGCAAAGACGTGTACAAGTGTGAAATTTGTAAGATGCCCTTCAGTGTCTACAGCACCTTGGAGAAACACATGAAAAAATGGCACAGTGACCGTCCTTTGAGTACCGAAATAAAGTCAGAGTAGAAGGCCGAACTATGGGACCTTTCCCCCACAGCTATGTCCGCCATTAGTCCCCTGTTGATGCCCAGCCCCTTGTAGAATTGCCCCAACCCAAACACTCCACTTTTGCCAGTCTCGTGGAAGCTTAAGACCATGTGCTCTGCACCAGCACACCCTGTTTCCATTACCCATTGAATGCATGATCTGTATTGGGGCAATACTCTTGCATTGAAGCGAAACTTCGAGCCTTTCTCTTGTGCAATAATTTACATGTTGTGTACTATTTTCTTTTTTGAGTTTTCCTTTTCCATTTTTAAGAATTAGTCAGCATGCATAGTATGTTTTTGCTAATCAAAAAAAAAGAAAAAAAAAGAAAATAACTTGTCCCTGGTTGGTTAGTTGTTGAGTAAATGTGTTGCTGTTTTTCTCTTGTTCTGTTTTTTTCTTTTTATTCTTCAAAAAGAGAAAAGACAAGAAAGATACATCCATGCTGCATACATTCTGTAACACATATCATGTACAGTTTTGTTTCGTAACATGGAAAGTGAACAGTCTGTGACTCGACCCTCCTCACGCAACCCTGGAAATGCACTCATCCTGATCTTTATAAAAGACAGCATGTTCCCACGGGGTTACAAAAAAAAGAAGAAGAAGAAAAAAACATCCATTAGCTTGATAACTAAACTGAAAGTAATAACAGCCTTCAAAATTCTTTCAAAAAGACAAGGGTGTGCTAAGAATTCAATTTGTACTATCATTTGGTAGAATAAGAAAGAGTGCCTTTGATTTCTCTCGACTGCATTGGCCATAATCTTATCTGGTATAAGTTTGGGGTCACACTAGATCAAGCTAAAAGGTTTAAGCCACCAAGGAAAGGTCCTTGCATCAAGCACCTGACTGCTCAAATGGACTGTGACAATTCATGATGAAAGATCAGAGAATTCTCCTTAATCATCATTTAGCTACCTATTACATGTTCAATAGGCTATCTTTAATATGTGGATTTCATGGCAAGCATGGTGCAAGCAGTATTGTGTATATCTGAATTATTTGTAGTTTTGTTTCCGGTAAGGAGGTACTTTTGAGAAAAAGGTAATCTGTAATGTACAATCCTGAACTCGAGGGATACAGCTCAAGGGTCGTGTATCTAACGTCAGTTCAATACGTCAGTGTGTGGAACAATGCATAAAGTAATATATGAACTCCCAGCGAGGCTAACTTCATTTGACAGACAGAAAGCTACACAGAACTGGAAGCTGCGTACATATTACGGCGATCAGAGGCAATCTCTTTCACTTTACATTTTTTTAATCAAAACAGGGTTATTAACCGTGAATTACAGAAAAAAAATGAAAGAATTGCAATAAAAACATCTCTACTCCAGGCTCTTAAAAAGAGTGAATGTGATAATTATAATCAGTATGCATAGGCTAATGCAGGGCACATTTGTATTGTTTGCTGTTGCTCTCCAACCCAAAAGGAGTTTCATTCCAGCGCGTCTCTCTTGCGTTTTACCAGTGACGCCATGTCGGTCACATGGGTTGAGTCTGAAAGTTAGATTTCCACTTGTAGGACATGAAGTGCACTGTTTCAAGTTTCCCAGTTTACAAGTTTACGCAGAAGGGGAAAACGCTGTTGAAATGCTGTCAGATGACCAGAGTCCCATTGTTAGAAGCAGTAGAAGATGAGACACATAATCTGTTGCCAGCAACTCCACCCTCATAAACCTTGACCTTTGTACCCTTGCCGTTTCACCTTTGACCATTTGTCAACGTGTTACCCCTAGAAACCCCAGTGCTTAGCATGGGCTGAATCGCCACCCCGTCGGCAAGGTCTGTAAACCCCGGTTTGATGCGAGTTACAGAGGCTCCACACGGCCACAGAATTGAGCGCTCCTCGGCCACAGAATGGAGCGCTCATCGGCCACAGAATGGAGCGCTCATCGGCCACAGAATGGAGCGCTCCTCGGCCACAGAATGGAGCGCTCCTCGGCCACCGAATGGAGCGCTCCTCGGCCACAGAATGGAGCGCTCCTCGGCCACAGAATGGAGCGCTCCTCGGCCACAGAATGGAGCGCTCCTCGGCCACCGAATGGAGCGCTCCTTGTGACTTTGTTGTCATCGACTCCTACACATCTATAGACCTTGCTGGCCAGACAACAGACTCTTAAATCTTGTTGCTCACCCTGCGAGAATCTGTTTTTGTATTAATCTTCCTTTAATTCTAGATATGAAAATAAACGTTTTTTGCAAATAACACGTCACTATCTTTTAGGGGGAAACTGTATTTAAGTTTCGTTGTCGTTTCTCTTTTCCTCAGCGTCTTGGCGGCGTTCAAGACTCAGATCACAGTATATATGAAATGATGAAAAAAAAAAGACGAAAAAACAAACAAACAAAAAAATCTGTGATGGTTTTGTATTTTCTTTTGCCTTGGCTCTTCACAGCTCTTCAGGTTGAAATACAATTTGCATTGGGGAAAGGATTAAGATTATATATGAATATATAATAAAGAACTTAAAATATAGGAAAATGCACACTCATGTCGGTTCCTATGCTTAAACACATTTATGGTCTACTTTTTCTGTATTTCTAGAATTGTATTTGAATTCAATGTTCACTTAGAGTAGGCACTATAGTATTTATATTGAGGCTCGTATTTTTAACTGTTGCTTGTTCTCTCTAAAGGTATTTACCATACCTTTTTTTGGTAGTGGAAAAAAAATGCCAAGCTGCCACGGTATATTTTTTTAATTTGGCAGGATAATATAGTGCAAATTATTTGTATGTTTAAAGAAATAAATGGAAAAACCCCACAAAAAAGCAGCTAAAGTATGTGGCACTGGGAGTCACCGCAGGCCATCAGATGGCCGCGGCCTCCTGTCCACGCAGGTGGTTGTACATATCTTCTTTGTTTGGTTCGGACCTCCTTCCCCTGCTGCCATGCTCGTATGCAGTAATGCAAGCTGACGTCGGCCTGTTCTGTTGTGTGCTTCTGTCTCTCTCTCCCCTCCCACCTGACTACATTCCAACATCAAGAAGAGAGGAAAAAAAAGAAGAAAAAAAATAAAACGTCATATGCAGTACATGGATTACGAAAACAAGCGTCAAAAATAAATACATTAAAAAAATAATTAAATGTTTTGCAGTTTTCTTTTCATTGCCAAATACTAAATGGTGCTTTATATTTAGATTGGGTTTACTTTCATATGCAACGCATATTTAAAAATGACCCGGGGGACGAGGAGAAGCCTGCTTGAGTTGAGACTTTTTGTAAATGGCAATGCAGAATATTTTGTTATCGGCCTTTTCTATTCCTATTCTGAGAGCTGTTTGTTGTAACTTGAACTTGAACTTTATGTTTTATTATGGGAGTTACTATTTATTATTACCGTATGCTCTGTTCAAAACGGAGACATGGAATGGATCTTTACTCCTGGCTTCCTTTCATTTATTTTTGGTTCTAATATCATTTGTGATTTATTTTTCTTTTGTAATGGTGGCCCATGGTCATTGGACAAACCTCGCTCTTCGGTTTCTGTACTTTTCGGGTCTCTGTTCAGTTGTATTGGGAAAACCACTGTCTGTGTTTTCTGGCAGATGTCTGCATTATCCTGTTCACACACCCATTTTGTCCCTTTATCGAAAAACAATTAATAAAAAAAATGAAAGTATATTGGCACTTGTCGCTTATCTCCACTGTGTTACATCAAGTGTGTGTGTGTGTGTGTGTGTGTGTGCATGAGTATATGTGTTGTTACTACACACCCTACCCCTCCTCTTGGTGTCTTTTATCTGCAACTGCACTCACCTTCTTACAATTACCATTACTGTCGCTTTTCTTACATGCTTCTATCGTAAATATGTATTTCTCATAGATCACTTCAAGTCCGTGTGTGTGTGTGTGTGTGTGTGTGCGCTTTAGGTGTTATTGGCGACCTGCACAGGGCGTATTCTCCACATGCTTTCTCTAATGAGGCCTCAGTGTCTCACACCTCAGTCCTCCACCCCCTGCCTCACCCTAGCCTTTGGTCCTGTACTATATGTACTTTATGACTTTTCATTTGTGTGTGTGTGTGTGTGTGTGTGTGTGTGAGAGAGCGTTCACGGTCTTGCCCTGGAGGGTGTGTGGGCGGGGCTAAACAGGTGGATCTCCATTGGAAGTGCATTGAAGCGTCTAAAACTCCTGACAGTGTCATCCTACCTGTTGGTCAAGATAGCGCATGCCTGTGGTGTGTGTGTGTGTGTGTGTGTTTGTGTGTGTGTGTGTGTGCGTCTACATGCATTGCATGCTATCTCAGAGCACATGTATGCACTATGAAAGTCACTCCTCAAGTCCAGTCCAGTATCTGTTGCTGATAATAGCCGCTTCCCCCTCAGTGGAGCCGACACTCCACAGCACAGGACATGAACGTGCACGCGCTCCTTCTCCACCGTGCACTAAAGTAAATATCATTACGTCCCTCCTGTTTGCTCAGTAGTCACAGAGCATCATCAGCACTCTTTCCTCCAGCCACCACACCCTTCAGCTCTCAAGCACATCGCCAGCTGAAGCACCAGCGTCAGAGCATTGGATGGTATTGAGCAATGGCAACAACCACAAGACATGAGCTCAAAAATAATACCTGCAACAATCATCTCCATGCATGCATGTTCATCTCATGCATGTTCATCATCTCCATTCATGTTCATCTCATGCATGTTCATCATCTCCATTCATGTTCATCTCATGCATGGTCATCATCTCCATTCATGTTCATCTCATGCATGTTCATCATCTCCATTCATGTTCATCTCATGCATGTTCATCTCATGCATGGTCATCATCTCCATTCATGTTCATCTCATGCATGGTCATCATCTCCATTCATGTTCATCTCATGCATGGTCATCATCTCCATTCATGTTCATCTCATGCA
>NC_046980.1:24261271-24291271 GCF_009769545.1 Cyclopterus lumpus
TGTGTGTGTGTGTGTGTGTGTGTGTACTTGAATAAATGAAAAAGGGGCGTATGTTGTGTCTAGTTCAGAGCCGGCTCAGGCCACAGCCTCGCCCCCCTGATCCAGGTCCAGGTTTTGGTGCCTGCTGAATGCCGTGTGGGGGTGCAGGAATGTTTCTTTCACAACAGCTGCAGGTGTCGTCAGACCTGAAGTGAAGCCGGCCTCGCCTTGCCTCCAGGAGCTGCTTCACATGATTTCATGTGTGTTCCATGATTGGCCAAATGTTGTTTGAAAGTTTTCTTCAATCTGAATTTAACTTAATTTTAAGACAGTGGCCACATCTGAAGAACAATGGCTTTGTATGGGCCATTTAAGATTTGACCACAAGCTGCAAACAAATATGGGACATGATGTCAGCTCTAACACGTCCATACATCCTTCATTTACGTGTGTGTGTGTGTGTGTGCTCTGTACGCATCGTGTTTCCTCTCCCGGCCGCATGGACACCACTTCACCTGGCGGGGAGTGGGCATCAGGAGGTTTGCTGACCCGGCAGTTGGGCCGGTCCCCTGGCATCAAACTCCCGGCGCCGGCTATATCTTTATTGTTGTAGACTAGAAAGGCGCTATACAAAGTCCATTTTATACATTCCCAAAGTATGTTATTCCTCTTAATAGGATGACTAATCACAAAGGGGGTCTTCAGAGTTATTGCTTTTCATATCTAGGCTTAAATGTTTACTAGACCACCTTAATGAACCAGCAGGTTCACACACACACACACACACACACACACACACACACACACACACACACACACACACACACACACACACACACACACACACACACACACACACCTGTTCTACTGGCCCATCCACACCTTTGTACACCAGAGCTCATATAAGGTACACACATGCACGCAAACACCTTTGATCAGTCGCACAAAAGGTGTTGAGTGACATCTCAGGGCGGCTGGCCAGCTCTTTATATGGTAAACACACACACACACACACACACACACACACAGACAGACAGACACACACACACACACACACACAGACACACACACACACACACACACACACACACACACACACAGACACACACACACACACACACAGACACACACACACACACACACAGACAGACAGACACACACACACACACACACACACACACACACACACACACACACACACAGACACACACACACACACACACACACAGACAGACAGACACACACACACACACACACACAGACACACACACACACACACACACACACAGACACACACACACACACACACACACACAGACACACACACACACACACACACAGACAGACAGACACACACACACACACACACACAGACACACACACAGGTAAAGCAGCCCTCCCACATGTCTTACGGTACACCTCATCCACTCGGAGTCAGTCCAGTGCCACAGACTTCCTGCGCGTCAAGATTAATGTAGTTGCCATCAAGTTGAAGATGATTCATGGCTTAAAAGCACCAAGCACGGATTTATGTCAGATATACGAAACTGTACGGAATTATATCTAGAAAACAAAAACTGACTTGTGTGTTCTTATGAAAGCTTGCACGCCCGTGCGGAGAGGAAACCACATTCAGGGGAGCAGGATCTCAACCCCTGGACCTCGATGTTGGACCCATCCTTTGTTCCAACAGGATTGTGCTTCTGTCTGTTGCACACAGAGTTTGTATTTTCAGAACATTCGGCGTTTGTTTATGGGGTATCGGACCGGTTGGCATTATTGGGCCCAAGTGGACATTTGAGTATTGGTGTTTTGTCTTAATGGGCCTTGGGAACAATGGGCAGACCCCCTCTCAACAGCCAACAACTCCACTATGTTCACAACCAAATCAAAGGACAATATATAGCTGTACAATGTCCCAGCAGCTGGATTCTGATGGAGGTAGCAGTGAAGCTGTATGTGTGCGTTGGTCCATTAACTGCTAACCCAGCACCACGTTTGGGGTCTGGGGGGCCATGAGCCTCTTCCACGCTTTGTCTGGGAGCTTTCTGTTGTGTCAGTTGTCATTTCCTTTACTGCATTTCCACAACACAGTGGTGAGGAACACGTTTGATCCCGACTCAATATTATATTATCGATATCAACTTCTCCATGTTTCCCTGCTTTCATCTCTTCTGTCCATTCGTCCATTTATTCATCAACACAGTAAAGAGTATTAGAGATTGGTGACAGATGAGCTGATTGTGTTTATTTCCATCTCTTTCTCAAATGAGTGGAGGCCAGCGCTAGTAACCATCGCACTGTAATAACAGTAATCAGTTGGGCCCATTTTAAATAAGACTAGTGTATTGTTATGCTCAATTACTGTTTGTGTTAGGTCATAAAATAATACACACATGAGTGTGTATTTAATCCCATCACTGTACTTGCTTCGTCACTTCCCAGTTACACAACTTGGAGGGTCACGGCGGACCTAATCTGTTTTTATTCACTAAAAAGAAGAATAGAAAGCATTAATGATGGAGAACCGTGAGGTGGTGCGACTTGACCTGCAGCGTCTAAAAGAGAAAGTAAAACAACCACCGACAGAAACACAATTATAATTTTGAAAAGAAGATTAAGGGCCTTAAGCAGGAGGGGAATTACACCCCACCAATAATACAAACCTAAGAAAATTCAATATTGTTTTGAACACAAAGATTTGTTTAGAACCTCATGGTTTATGAATGTGGGCTGAATGTTGACATGTGTTTAGAGTGGTCCATATGGACTCAAGAGGTGCTATGTCAATAATAATAATAATGAACCCTTTAAATTCTTCTCTGCATTTAACCCATCCTTGGTAACTGAAGCGCCCGGGGGTTCAGTGTCTTGCTCAAGGACACTTCAACATGCAAACTGTGTGGAGAGCGGGGATCGAACCGGCGACCTCGTGGTTACAGGAGGACCACGTTCCCCATGAGCTTCAGCTGCAAGGCCCATTTACATTTGTTCACAACTTGGTGCATATCGGATCGGTGCATCGCCGGTCCTGGACTCTGGGCCTGGACTCTGGTCCTGGACTCTGGTCCTGAACTCTGGTCCTGGACTCTGGGCCTGAACTCTGGTCCTGGACTCTGGTCCTGTACTCTGGTCCTGAACTCTGGTCCTGGACTCTGGGCCTGAACTCTGGTCCTGGACTCTGGTCCTGTACTCTGGTCCTGAACTCTGGTCCTGGACTCTGGGCCTGAACTCTGGTCCTGTACTCTGGTCCTGGACTCTGGTCCTGAACTCTGGTCCTGGACTCACAAACTCTTTTTCACGGTTGTTGGTTGAAATATAGTAAAATCCAACCAGCAGCCACAGATGGATTTCTGAAAGTCTCCTGAATGACTTTGAGGCACAGAAGGGTGAGGTGCTGAGTGTGTGTGTGTGTGTGTGTGTGTGTGTGTGCGTGTGTGTGTGTGTGTGTGTGTGTGTGTGTGTGTGTGGTTCAGGAGTGGTCTCAGTGTCCTGGGGCTGTGGAGGTTTGAATGTCAAGTTTCTCTAATAACGGGAATCGGTGAAAAGGTCAGCCCCAGTCGCCTGACCACACCAAGAGGATGGTGTGTGTGTGGAAGGGTGTGTGTGTGTTTGAGTGCATATGGCAACGTGTGCTTGTGTGTTTCACATTCATATTTGAGCGTGAACAAGTGTGTGTGTGTGTGTGTGTGTGTGTGTGTGTGTGTGTGTGTGTGTGTGTGATGGCGAAGGGAGCGGCGGCGAGGCCTGGGGCATAAATTGATTCTCTGACGAAGGAGAGGAAATGAGGAGGGGAAAAAAAATGGTCCAAGGTCGAGAGGTGTGGCAAGAGCAGGAATAAAGATGGAGGAAGAGGAGAGGGAGGGAGAAAAGGGTGGAAATGAGATGAGGAGTACAAGGAGGAGAGGATAAAGGAATGAGGAGATGCACAAGGGAAGTGTCGAGGAGGAGGAAGAAGAGTATGAAAGCAGAAGGGGAAGAGGGAAACAGATGGAGCAAGGGATGACGAACAACATGACGAAAGTCGTATTCCAAGAAGGCAACGGTGACCACGCCCACTTCTTACATACAGCCTGTGATCTAACCACAGGTGTGTGGGACCTGTTTGCACATGTGCAGTACAGATCGAGCCAGATGTACTGATAAGGTTGTGAGTGACACATGCTGTTGTTGTTCCCGCGTTGCGTAAATGAGTTGATAAATGACACGCTACTGTAACATCAGAATATAATTGAATAAACTATTAAGGGTCCAAGTTTACCCACTTTCTTTTGAATCAAGCTACCACATGATTCTGTGGAGCAGATGAAACCTGTAAATCTGACAGGTTCTTGTACATCATGTGGCACACAGGAGGGAAGTTACATTAATATTTTAAATATCTGCTTCCATAGCAATACATTACAAGCGGCATGTATTTTACATGGTCCTGTCATCGCAGAAGATGGATCCTGCAGCATAATGATGTCCTCTTGTGAGCGGAAGTGTGTGTGTGTGTGTGTGTGTGTGTGTGTGTGTGCCTGTCCCCTGGTCACACGACTGACCTGACTTGACGGGGAAGGGGGCGGGACGGGGAAGGGGGCGGGACTGGGAAGGGGGTGGGACGGGGCGGGACGGGGAAGGGGGCGGGACTGGGAAGGGGGTGGGACGGGGCGGGACGGGGAAGGGGGCGGGACTGGGAAGGGGGCGGGACTGGGAAGGGGGTGGGACGGGGCGGGACGGGGAAGGGGGCGGGACTGGGAAGGAGGCGGGACGGGGAAGGGGGCGGGACTGGGAAGGGGGCGGGGAATGGGGCGGGACTGGAAAGGAGGCGGTACGGGGAAGGGGGCGGGACTGGGAAGGAGGCGGGACGGGGAAGGAGGCGGGACGGGGAAGGGGGCGGGACTGGGAAGGAGGCGGGACGGGGAAGGAGGCGGGACGGGGAAGGGGGCGGGACTGGGAAGGGGGCGGGACTGGAAAGGAGGCGGTACGGGGAAGGGGGCGGGACTGGGAAGGAGGCGGTACTGGGAAGGAGGCGGGACGGGGAAGGGGGCGGGACTGGGAAGGGGGCGGGGAAGGGGGCGGGACTGGAAAGGAGGCGGTACGGGGAAGGGGGCGGGACTGGGAAGGAGGCGGTACTGGGAAGGGGGCGGGACTGGGAAGGAGGCGGGACGGGAAAGGGGAAGGGACGGGGAACCAGTTCACTGCTGGTTGGTTCCTTTGGCTGAAAGGGGTTACAGAAGCAGATCAAGTGAACACACACACACGCACACACACACAAGCACTGACATCACAGACTGTGTCACTTCAATGGACTTGTTGTGTGTGACCATAGACTGTATAAGAAGTGGACGTAGACCACAGACTCATGTTTTCCATGTGTACTGAGGGAGTAGATGATCCGTGCCGATCCACTACGGACGAGGTCGGGCTGCACCGACTCTCACGATTCATTTAAAATGAGCTTTTTCCCATTTTGTATTACAACAGTTTGAAACTATCTTTTGTTCATTGAGGCAAATGAGAAGAGGATCAAAACATGGCGATGAGGTGAATGATTGATGAACGGCATATTCAGCAACAATTCATGTGACCATAAATATATAAATTTCTGACCACACAATCAGCACAGAGTCAGCTTGTTGCTGTAGCAACCGCCTCGTGGGGCTGGATGTAATTGTTTGTGCACATTTGTATCTTCCTCTTTCAGTTACCAGACCTGGCCTCAAGGACCCTAATATGCTGCTTCTGTTTCATGTATTCAGATGTTGGTGAGGATGGAGCTCATGGATGTACACTACAGATGGGAAGCAGAATCCCTCAAGCTATATTATAGTAACTTCATTTTTATATATATATATATATATATATATATATATATATATATATATATATGTATAGATGGAGTCGTCCCGTCGCCACAAGGTCCCGGTTCGATCCCCGCTCTCCCCATAGTAATGTTGAAGTGAAGGATTTCCCCACTGTGGGATCAATAAAGTGTACATTATACAGTATATATATATATATATATATATATATATATATATATATATATATATATATATATATTTTATTGTCACTGCAAACCAATAACATTAGTGTTACCCGCCTGGAAAAACCCATCACGACTCACCCAAAAGTGTAGAAACAATATGTTTCTGTTTTTGTGTTTGAACGAGCCCCCCCAAGCCCCCCCTCCCCCTAAACTTGGCCTGTTTCCATAAGAAAGGGCCTTGCTAATGTGATTGCTGTGGTCATGGCCTGCACTGATCTCCTTTTTACGAGGGAAAATGAGGTCTGATTGTCGGAGGTGCGTCCTGTGCCGAGGTCCCACAGCTACCGAGACAGACAGACAGCCGGCTGACGGGGAACCAGTGGCCGGGTGCCAAAGCCAATAAGAGGCACTGGTGGGAGCCAGGGGGAAGAGAGACTCCTCATGTATTATTCATCGTCGTTGGAATAATCCCCAGATAGTGGAGTGTGGTGGTCTGTGTTAGTACTCATATATGTGTGTGACAGTGATTTAACATTTTAAAAAGTAAAACCTAAAAAGATGGATTATCAGTTAGGCCACAGCCTCTGATTTGGGGAGTTAGCTTCCAGAACCACCTCGACTTATACGTGCTCATAGAGCAGATACGGCCACAATGAACCCGCCCATCGTACTTAGCTCATTACCCTGCTTGGAGGAGCATGGCACCTTATCTCCAGTCCGGTGTTTGGGTTCACACCCTCTGGACTGATTTCTGGCTCCTTTGAGGGGGGGGGGGGGGTTCTGACCCGCGGTCTTTTTGGCCAATGAAAACCTGTCAAACACGTTGTTAAACTATTCCCTGTAGGTGACGAACCCAGAGGAGAAGGAACTAACAAGCCTGGAGGTTCACACAACGTGACGTTTACATTATTTTGGCTGTTCTTGTTGGAGAAGACTGAATTTAGATTAATTTCAGAGCTTTTAATTGCTGAGCAAATCAAATAGGTCTGGTGTTGTGTCCAGTTGCCCAACCAGATCTTTGTTATATAATAGTTATTATATAATAAGATGTCTACGTCATCCTGATGCATAACTAGCTTGTTTATGTTCTGTCTTATTGTGTGATGAGGTTTTGGGCCCTTGGCCTCAGAATGAAGAATGTATTACTTAGATTGACTGTATGTATCATCAACATTGATGTGACATGCACATATAATATTATTGTCATTGTTTTCTTGTTCTGAAGAGCAGACAGAAAGAGAGAACGTCCATCTGGAGCAGACCTCGGTTCCATTGTTATGCTAAACTGGGGTCAGTTTTTGGATAAGTCCTTATCTGATCTCAGATCTGGCCCCTTGTTAACAGACATTGTCCTCATCAACGGCCTTCTGGTCTGCAATCAGCCAGATCGAGCCCTCTTCAGGGGGCCTGGAGCGCCACGACAGCACTGAATGATGTTTCTATGACTTCATGTTCTTAATTGTTCATGTGAGCGATGTGAATGTACGGTTCTTTCAACCACAGCGGTGCTCCCTCCATCTCAAACGTGATTATGATTATGATGGATTGAGAAGAAGAGTTGTTTATCATATTGTTGCTAACGGCGATGTTTGATGTGATCACTGAGCCGTCAGCCGCTGTCACTCCTGTTGATGCTGTATGCACGGTGCTGTTTGTTACCACGGCAACAGAAGTCCTATGGCAATCATGCATTATTGACTTTGTTTAAGGAAGAGCTAAAGTTAGCAGCTAGCACCAATTCATCAGCACATGCACCTCTCACCGTGCACTAATATCCTTCAGTCTCAACGCAGGTTGTTACAAACAGTCGTGTCATTTCATCTACAGATGGGATGTCTGGTCTGAATACCAGTGACTTTGAATGAGTTAAGGGGATCCCACACACACACACTGACCTTTCCACCCAGACGGGGCAGAGAGGAGGTGTGTGTGTGTGTGTGTGTGTGTGTGTGTGACCAGACGGTCCTTTTGTGTGGGATTGTCCCGGTGTCTAGTTGCGTGTCCTTAGTATCTCTAAAACACTAGCTGTATCGGTTCCAAAGTGTCACGTTATTAAACACAATGAAAATAATATTAATAACACTTTGCTTGTTTTTAGCGCTTGCGTAGACGTTTTTTATGTTTATCTTCATGTTTCATTTTCATAAAAGAAAAGTCTGCGTTACATTTTTGGCCACGCACGGAGGAAAGGCAGATATAACATATCATATGAAGACTAAGATGGAAATACACTTGTGCTAATGCATACAACTGGTAGGAGGCCCCGGGGAAGACCGAGGACACGCTGGAGGGATTATATCTCCCGGCTGGCCTTGGAACGCCTCGGGATCCCCCAGAATGAGCTGGAAAGTGCTGCGGGTGAGAGGGAAGCCTGGGTCGGCCTGCTGGACCTGCTGCCACCGCGACCCGACCCCGGATAAGAGCTGATAATGGATGGATGGATGGATAATGCATACACATAAGTTAAGGGCCCCTGTTTGGGGCTTTGGAAATACCAAGCCTCACCAATCTGCTGACCTCTGACCCCTGCCGGCCTTATCCATACGCTCTGGCTCTGTCCATCCTTGTTTAACATTATTTGATCTACTTTGTTGGACGTGCTGGGCCTGAAGCTTGACCCGAGCCCTTTGGGAGCTGGCAATAGTGACCCAGGTGGAACTCTCCTGCACACCTGTTGCTCTCATTCGGGGCATGCTCCACTTTCGTAAGCTGCGTTCTTCAGAGCTCGGCCCTTCCTCCAGCACATGGGAGGTGTGGCAGTCGTCATGTTTCAATTCCATTGTCAAGCCAAGAAGAAATGACAATTACGAGTGTTGCACATCGTTTGTGATGCAGAATGTCATCGTCAGACCTTCCAGATTAACATCTGAACCATCCGTTGGGTTCGAAGCGCTCTCATGTCAGCTCGTCCTGGTCGTGTTTCATGTCCCGCAGAGCGAGACATATTAATATCGTGAATGCAGCTGCAAGCCTCCACGACAGCGGAAACAGCCGATCAGTCGTTTGAGTTTAATGTTCACGACAAAGGACGTTCCATATCCTGTCCACTCTCTTTCCATTAAGGTAGAAACACCTGCCGACTTAGTTATGAAGATACATTTTGACTTTGTTTGTCGATGACACGTTAGAAAATGCACTTGTATGTGTATTTTATATCCATTATGTATAATCCTGAGTTATGTTTTAGAGTCACTTACACACTCTCAGCTACTCATGGATAAAGAGCATTGTGGTGCTCAAACATCGCACAATTACAATGAAAAACTCAACGACATATATTTTTATAACAATGACTTTACAGCACTTGAAGGGAGGAGCCTCGATAGACCGAAACACATGGCGGATACAGCTCTAAAAGGACTCCCTTATATCATTATTATAATATATATATATATATATATATATATATATATTTTACTGCACAATCTCTCACGATGCAGATAAGTCGGATCAAATGGTTCAGCGGAGGAAGTTGGCTGCGTCGTTCTGGATGTATTTCATTTCTGTGATCAAGTCACGGACGTCCATGTTGGCTTAAACCTTCAGATGGTCCATCCCAGACCTTAGATATCGTCCTTAAAAAAGTTTGCCCTCTTATTATGTAACGGTAGATGTTTCTGAACGCTTTAAGGGAAATACATATGTATGCATACTGTATATATATTCATATACCTGAACACATCACTTATTGATTACAACACTGATCAAAAGTTGGTCCATTTGGAGCTAAACAATAAATACATAACCTTTCAGTCGGCAGGAGGGGGGGGGGGGCACACCTCCCTCCATCTCTCCCCTTCTCCTGCTCTGTGGATGTGAAACCCCCGAAGTCTGAACCGTCTCATCGATCTGATACACAGAGGACCACAATGCAATTCTCTCTCTCTCTTTTGGTGACATTGCGTCCTCGAGCCCCGACACCTCGTGATCCACCTCGTGATCCACCTTGTGATCCACCTCGTGATCCACCTCGTGATTCACCTCGTGATCCACCTCGTGATCCACCTCGTGATCCACCTCGTGATCTACCTCGTGATCCACCTCGTGATCTACCTCGTGATCCACCTCGTGATCTACCTCGTGATCCACCTCGTGATCCACCTCGTGATCTACCTTGTGATCCACCTCGTGATCCACCTCGTGATCCACCTCGTGATCCACCTCGTGATTCACCTTGTGATCTACCTCGTGATCCACCTCGTGATCCACCTCGTGATCTACCTCGTGATCCACCTCGTGATCCACCTCGTGATCTACCTTGTGATCCACCTCGTGATCCACCTCGTGATCCACCTCGTGATCCACCTCGTGATTCACCTTGTGATCTACCTCGTGATCCACCTCGTGATCCACCTCGTGATCTACCTCGTGATCCACCTCGTGATCCACCTCGTGATCCACCTCGTGATTCACCTCGTGATCCACCTCGTGATCCACCTCGTGATACACCTCGTGATCTACCTCGTGATCCACCTCGTGATCCACCTCGTGATCCACCTCGTGATTCACCTCGTGATCTACCTCGTGATCCACCTCTGATCCACCTCGTGATTCACCTCGTGATCCACCTCGTGATCCACCTCGTGATTCACCTCGTGATCCACCTCGTGATCCACCTCGTGATCCACCTCGTGATTCACCTTGTGATCTACCTCGTGATCCACCTCGTGATCCACCTCGTGATCTACCTCGTGATCCACCTCGTGATCCACCTCGTGATTCACCTCGTGATCCACCTCGTGATCCACCTCGTGATCTACCTCGTGATCCACCTCGTGATCCACCTCGTGATCCACCTCGTGATTCACCTCGTGATCCACCTCGTGATCCACCTCGTGATCCACCTCGTGATTCACCTCGTGATCTACCTCGTGATCCACCTCGTGATCCACCTCGTGATTCACCTCGTGATACACCTCGTGATCTACCTCGTGATCCACCTCGTGATCCACCTCGTGATCCACCTCGTGATACACCTCGTGATCTACCTCGTGATCCACCTCGTGATCCACCTCGTGATCCACCTCGTGATTCACCTCGTGATCCACCTCGTGATCTACCTCGTGATCCACCTCGTGATCCACCTCGTGATCTACCTCGTGATCCACCTCGTGATCCACCTCGTGATCCACCTCGTGATCCACCTCGTGATCCACCTCGTGATTCACCTCGTGATCTACCTCGTGATCCACCTCGTGATCCACCTCGTGATCCACCTCGTGATCTACCTCGTGATCCACCTCGTGATCCACCTCGTGATCCACCTCGTGATCTACCTCGTGATCCACCTCGTGATTCACCTCGTGATCCACCTCGTGATCCACCTCGTGATTCACCTCGTGATCCACCTCGTGATCCACCTCGTGATTCACCTCGTGATCCACCTCGTGATCCACCTCGTGATCCACCTCGTGATTCACCTCGTGATCTACCTCGTGATCCACCTCGTGATCCACCTCGTGATCTACCTCGTGATCCACCTCGTGATCTACCTCGTGATCCACCTCGTGATTCACCTCTGTGATCTACCTCGTGATCCACCTCGTGATCCACCTCGTGATTCACCTCGTGATCTACCTCGTGATCCACCTCGTGATCCACCTCGTGATCCACCTCGTGATCCACCTCGTGATCCACCTCGTGATCCACCTCGTGATTCACCTCGTGATCCACCTCGTGATCCACCTCGTGATCCACCTCGTGATTCACCTCGTGATCCACCTCGTGATCCACCTCGTGATCCACCTCGTGATACACCTCGTGATCCACCTCGTGATCCACCTCGTGATCCACCTCGTGATCCACCTCGTGATCCACCTCGTGATCCACCTCGTGATTCACCTTGTGATCTACCTCGTGATCCACCTCGTGATCCACCTCGTGATCTACCTCGTGATCCACCTCGTGATCCACCTCGTGATCCACCTCGTGATTCACCTCGTGATCCACCTCGTGATCCACCTCGTGATCCACCTCGTGATTCACCTCGTGATCTACCTCGTGATCCACCTCGTGATCCACCTCGTGATCCACCTCGTGATTCACCTCGTGATCTACCTCGTGATCCACCTCGTGATCCACCTCGTGATCCACCTCGTGATTCACCTCGTGATCTACCTCGTGATCCACCTCGTGATCCACCTCGTGATCCACCTCGTGATTCACCTCGTGATCCACCTCGTGATCTACCTTGTGATCCACCTCGTGATCCACCTCGTGATCCACCTCGTGATCCACCTCGTGATCCACCTCGTGATTCACCTCGTGATCTACCTCGTGATCCACCTCGTGATCCACCTCGTGATCCACCTCGTGATTCACCTCGTGATCCACCTCGTGATCCACCTCGTGATTCACCTCGTGATCCACCTCGTGATCCACCTCGTGATCCACCTCGTGATCCAATAAGACACTAAGACACTGGGACGTCAGTGATGTGTCCTGTGTGTCAGCCGGCCAAGCAGGATGCGTTCAGGGACCTCGTCGTCAGCTCAATGTCAGTGTCTCATGGCCAGTCTGCTGTTGATGGACGTGTCGGCGGTGAGCTCTGTTAGATAATAACACTTTATGCTCATTCGCTGCAGCCACAGAATGACTGGCCAGGACACTGAGCCGGGCTTGTCTCCATTCCTGGATGTGAAGGAGGTGAATCCATCCTCCAAGACAGAGATGGACAACTTCTCAGCAGGGATCCAAGACCCGTAAAAGAAACAGTGCGTGTTGTCACCACTCATGACGTACAGACAGGTTCTACTCTGCACACGTCCACGTCCCCAAGAGGACAGAAGATTTCATACCCGTTTTGGATCCATGCATCCAAAAAGATGTGCATTGCCCACAATAAGTTCCATATATTCAATATATGCAACTGGTCCACCGTCATCTCCTGAAATTAGCATACCTTCGGATCCAGGTGGCTTTGAAACACAGGCGAGTCTTGTGTTTGAGCTTCCAGGGGACGAGTACACCTGTTGGTGAGGAGGAGGGTTCAATAAACCAAAAAGGTTGATACATGTAGAATATAGGCTACAGAAATACAGACACACTTTACAGTGTCGGATCACAGCCGAAATATAGAATCTGCAGATAGGATGGCATGAAAACTTGCTTTAACGAATTGTATTTATTAATACAACGAAGAAGACGCACAATAAGCTTCAATCACAAATGAAATGTAGATTACAATTAAAGAAAGTTTACTATCTGAAAGGTGGAGGTAGTACAAGAAAAGACTCAAAGCACGAGGAGAAAAGAGGACTTAATAACATTAATATGATTATTTTGTCCAAACACATGTCTTTCCATTTTTAGCCATCATGTGTCTGAGCGTGTCGTCAACAAAGTGTTACCTCAACACACCGCTGCTCATCCATGTGGGGACCACGCTGAGTTACACAAAGACCACTGACCTGCTGTGTGCAGCCTGACCTGCATCTGTGTGTGTGTGTGTGTGTGTGTGTGTGTGTGTGTGTGTGTGTGTGTGTGTGTGGGGGGGGGGGAATGTGTGTGTGAGCGTGAGTGTGTGTGAGAGTGTGTGTGTGTGAGCGTGAGTGTGTGTGTGTGTGTGTGTGTGAGCGTGTGTGCGTGTGTGTGTGAGCGTGTGTGAGCGTGAATGTGTGTGTGTGTGTGTGTGTGTGAGTGTGTGTGTGTGAGCGTGTGTGTGTGTGTGTGAGCGTGTGTGTGTGTGTGTGAGCGTGAGTGTGTGTGTGTGTGTGTGTGTGAGCGTGAGTGTGCGTGTGTGTGAGTGTGTGTGTGTGTGTGTGTGTGTGTGTGTGAGCGTGAGTGTGTGTGCGTGTGTGTGAGTGTGTGTGTGTGTGTGTGAGTGAGCGTGAGTGTGTGTGTGTGTGTGTGTGAGCATGTGTGTGTGTGTGTGTGTGAGTGTGTGTGTGTGTGTGTGTGTGTGAGCGTGAGTGTGTGTGTGTGTGTGTGTGTGAGCGTGTGTGTGTGTGTGTGTGTGTGTGAGCGTGAGTGTGTGTGTGTGTGTGTGTGTGTGTGTGTGAGCGTGTGTGTGTGTGTGTGGGGGGGGGGGGATGTGTGTGTGTGTGTGTGCCTCTTCCATCTGTTTGTGACCTTGCTGTGAAGCAGGAGGATATACTGCCCATCAGGTGTGTTTGAGACACGCACACACACACTCACACACACACACACACAGAATATATTATTGAAGCATCGACTTCAAAGTGTAATTGTGTCTTTGACGCTCACACACTCATACGTGCACGCCGCTGAAGGCTCACATGGGGTAACCACGTCTGTGTGTGGTGGGACGGTCACTTTGAGAGGAAACACACGGGTCACATGAGTCCTTTGCAACGTGACGGTGAACATTACAGTTCATGAGCATAAAGAAAAAAACACATATACGTACATATTTTATTTTATAACTTTTCAAGACAGACAATTTGACATCACGCCCAGATTACACAACAATTGGCCAGACATATGGAGAGCTCTGTCCCTCTTCTTTTCCATCTTCCCACATCCCACAACAACAACAACAATGCTTTTGAGAGAAGACTTTCCAAAACGTTTGCGTTGTCATCCCTATTTGTACGTTGTGTTGGGACTAGAAACCCGGAGGTGTGAGGGCGGAGTGTGGAGGCGGAGTGTGGAGGCGGAGTGTGGAGGCGTAGTGTGGTGGCGGAGTGTGGAGGCGGAGTGTGGAGGCGGAGTGTGGTGGCGGAGTGTGGAGGCGGAGTGTGGAGGCGGAGTGTGGAGGCGTAGTGTGGTGGCGGAGTGTGGAGGCGGAGTGTGGAGGCGTAGTGTGGTGGCGGAGTGTGGAGGCGGAGTGTGGAGGCGGAGTGTGGAGGCGTAGTGTGGTGGCGGAGTGTGGAGGCGGAGTGTGGAGGCGGAGTGTGGGGGCGGAGTGTGGGGGCGGAGTCTGGAGGCGGAGTGTGGGGGCGGAGTGTGGGGGCAGAGTGTGGAGGCGGAGTGTGGAGGCGGAGTGTGGAGGCGGAGTGTGGGGGCGGAGTGTGGAGGCGGAGTGTGGAGGCGGAGTGTGGTGGCGGAGTGTGGAGGCGGAGTGTGGAGGCGGAGTGTGGTGGCGGAGTGTGGAGGCGGAGTGTGGAGGCGGAGTGTGGAGGCGGAGTGTGGGGGCGGAGTGTGGAGGCGGAGTGTGGAGGCGGAGTGTGGAGGCGGAGTGTGGTGGCGGAGTGTGGAGGCGGAGTGTGGAGGCGGAGTGTGGAGGCGGAGTGTGGGGGCGGAGTGTGGAGGCGGAGTGTGGGGGCGGAGTGTGGGGGCGGAGTGTGGAGGCGGAGTGTGGAGGCGGAGTGTGGAGGCGGAGTGTGGGGGCGGAGTGTGGAGGCGGAGTGTGGAGGCGGAGTGTGGAGGCGGAGTGTGGAGGCGGAGTGTGGAGGCGGAGTGTGGGGGCGGAGTGTGGAGGCGGAGTGTGGAGGCGGAGTGTGGGGGCGGAGTGTGGGGGCGGAGTGTGGAGGCGGAGTGTGGAGGCGGAGTGTGGTGGCGGAGTGTGGAGGCGGAGTGTGGAGGCGGAGTGTGGAGGCGGAGTGTGGTGGCGGAGTGTGGAGGCGGAGTGTGGAGGCGGAGTGTGGAGGCGGAGTGTGGGGGCGGAGTGTGGAGGCGGAGTGTGGAGGCGGAGTGTGGGGGCGGAGTGTGGGGGCGGAGTGTGGAGGCGGAGTGTGGAGGCGGAGTGTGGGGGCGGAGTGTGGGGGCGGAGTGTGGAGGCGGAGTGTGGAGGCGGAGTGTGGAGGCGGAGTGTGGGGGCGGAGTGTGGAGGCGGAGTGTGGAGGCGGAGTGTGGGGGCGGAGTGTGGAGGCGGAGTGTGGGGGCGGAGTGTGGAGGCGGAGTGTGGAGGCGGAGTGTGGGGGCGGAGTGTGGAGGCGGAGTGTGGAGGCGGAGTGTGGAGGCGGAGTGTGGGGGCGGAGTGTGGAGGCGGAGTGTGGAGGCGGAGTGTGGGGGCGGAGTGTGGAGGCGGAGTGTGGAGGCGGAGTGTGGAGGCGGAGTGTGGTGGCGGAGTGTGGGGCCAGATTCACTTCAGTGTCAACACATTTCATTGTGTCTCATGTTGTCTAAACAGAGCTTTTTTTTTCTCACTACTTCAAACTGTGAAGGTAAGAAAGGTACACAGGAAGTGGTTATGAAGGGATCGCTGAGCGGGTCACACTCTGCAACTTGTCTTGTCATCGGGAGGTGTGAAGTGGTTATGAAGTGGTTGTGAAGTGGTTATGAAGTGTTTGTGAAGTGGTTATGAAGTGGTTATGAAGTGGTTGTGAAGTGGTTATGAAGTGTTTGTGAAGTGGTTGTGAAGTGGTTATGAAGTGGTTATGAAGTGGTTGTGAAGTGGTTATGAAGTGGTTATGAAGTGGTTGTGAAGTGGTTGTGAAGTGGTTATGAAGTGGTTGTGAAGTGGTTGTGAAGTGGTTATGAAGTGGTTGTGAAGTGGTTATGAAGTGGTTGTGAAGTGGTTGTGAAGTGGTTATGAAGTGGTTATGAAGTGGTTGTGAAGTGGTTATGAAGTGGTTATGAAGTGGTTGTGAAGTGGTTGTGAAGTGTTTGTGAAGTGGTTGTGAAGTGGTTATGAAGTGGTTGTGAAGTGGTTATGAAGTGGTTATGAAGTGGTTGTGAAGTGGTTGTGAAGTGTTTGTGAAGTGGTTGTGAAGTGGTTATGAAGTGGTTGTGAAGTGTTTGTGAAGTGGTTATGAAGTGGTTGTGAAGTGGTTATGAAGTGGTTATGAAGTGGTTGTGAAGTGGTTGTGAAGTGGTTATGAAGTGGTTGTGAAGTGGTTATGAAGTGGTTGTGAAGTGGTTGTGAAGTGGTTATGAAGTGGTTGTGAAGTGGTTGTGAAGTGGTTATGAAGTGGTTATGAAGTGGTTGTGAAGTGGTTGTGAAGTGGTTATGAAGTGGTTGTGAAGTGGTTGTGAAGTGTTTGTGAAGTGGTTGTGAAGTGGTTATGAAGTGGTTGTGAAGTGGTTGTGAAGTGGTTATGAAGTGGTTGTGAAGTGGTTATGAAGTGGTTGTGAAGTGGTTGTGAAGTGGTTATGAAGTGTTTGTGAAGTGGTTGTGAAGTGGTTATGAAGTGGTTGTGAAGTGGTTATGAAGTGGTTATGAAGTGGTTGTGAAGTGGTTATGAAGTGGTTGTGAAGTGGTTGTGAAGTGGTTATGAAGTGGTTGTGAAGTGGTTATGAAGTGGTTGTGAAGTGGTTATGAAGTGGTTGTGAAGTGGTTGTGAAGTGGTTATGAAGTGGTTGTGAAGTGGTTGTGAAGTGGTTGTGAAGTGGTTGTGAAGTGGTTATGAAGTGGTTGTGAAGTGGTTGTGAAGTGGTTGTGAAGTGGTTATGAAGTGGTTGTGAAGTGGTTATGAAGTGGTTATGAAGTGGTTATGAAGTGGTTATGAAGTGGTTATGAAGTGTTTGTCAAGTGGTTATGAAGTGGTTATGAAGTGGTTATGAAGTGGTTGTGAAGTGGTTGTGAAGTGGTTGTGAAGTGGTTATGAAGTGGTTATGAAGTGGTTATGAAGTGGTTATGAAGTGTTTGTCAAGTGGTTGTGAAGTGGTTGTGAAGTGGTTGTGAAGTGGTTGTGAAGTGGTTGTGAAGTGGTTATGAAGTGGTTGTGAAGTGGTTGTGAAGTGGTTATGAAGTGGTTGTGAAGTGGTTGTGAAGTGGTTGTGAAGTGGTTGTGAAGTGTTTGTCAAGTGGTTGTGAAGTGGTTATGAAGTGGTTGTGAAGTGGTTGTGAAGTGTTTGTCAAGTGGTTGTGAAGTGGTTGTGAAGTGTTTGTCAAGTGGTTATGAAGTGGTTGTGAAGTGGTTGTGAAGTGGTTATGAAGTGGTTGTGAAGTGGTTGTGAAGTGGTTGTGAAGTGTTTGTCAAGTGGTTATGAAGTGGTTGTGAAGTGGTTGTGAAGTGTTTGTGAAGTGTTTGTCAAGTGGTTGTGAAGTGGTTATGAAGTGGTTGTGAAGTGGTTGTGAAGTGGTTGTGAAGTGTTTGTCAAGTGGTTATGAAGTGGTTGTGAAGTGGTTATGAAGTGGTTATGAAGTGGTTGTGAAGTGGTTGTGAAGTGGTTGTGAAGTGGTTGTGAAGTGGTTGTGAAGTGTTTGTGAAGTGTTTGTCAAGTGGTTATGAAGTGGTTATGAAGTGGTTGTGAAGTGTTTGTCAAGTGGTTGTGAAGTGGTTATGAAGTGGTTGTGAAGTGGTTGTGAAGTGGTTGTGAAGTGTTTGTCAAGTGGTTATGAAGTGGTTGTGAAGTGGTTGTGAAGTGTTTGTGAAGTGTTTGTCAAGTGGTTGTGAAGTGGTTATGAAGTGGTTGTGAAGTGGTTGTGAAGTGGTTGTGAAGTGTTTGTCAAGTGGTTATGAAGTGGTTGTGAAGTGGTTGTGAAGTGGTTGTGAAGTGGTTGTGAAGTGGTTATGAAGTGGTTATGAAGTGGTTGTGAAGTGGTTGTGAAGTGGTTGTGAAGTGGTTGTGAAGTGGTTGTGAAGTGCTTTTTACATGAAAGCCTGTTTCCACGTGTCTTTACTATTTCCCCGATGTCGATCAGCCACTCCGTTATGAGTTATGTAAATGATAAAAGGACCTTTTATAGTCTTCGACCACTCAAAGCGCTTTCACACTACTTGTCATCATTCATCCATTCACACCCACTCACACACTGATGGGAGGAGCTAAGGTTCCACCTCTCCATCAGGAGTAACTAACATTCACACACTGATGGGAGGAGCTAAGATTCCACCTGTCCATCAGGAGTAGCTAACATTCACAAACTGATGGGAGGAGCTAAGGTTCCACCTGTCCATCAGGAGTAACTAACATTCACACACTGATGGGAGGAGCTAAGGTTCCACCTGTCCATCAGGAGTAACTAACATTCACACACTGATGGGAGGAGCTAAGGTTCCACCTGTCCATCAGGAGTAACTAACATTCACACACTGATGGGAGGAGCTAAGATTCCACCTGTCCATCAGGAGTAACTGACATTCACACACTGATGGGAGGAGCTAAGGTTCCACCTGTCCATCAGGAGTAACTAACATTCACACACTGATGGGAGGAGCTAAGGTTGCACCTGTCCATCAGCAGTAACTAACATTCACACACTGATGGGAGGAGCTAAGGTTCCACCTCTCCATACTAACTAACTAACATTCGTACACGGTAGAACAGCTACAGAAGCAATTTTGGGGTAACGGGTCACATCGACATGGGCTAGCGGAGCCGGGGTTCAAACCGCCGATCCTCGGCCCATCATGTCTATTCATACCGGTAGGCTACAGGTGACCCTGAGGTTTCACCTCAACCCGTGTCTTGCGAATGCTTTGGCTGTAGCTCTCGTTAGGACTTCTAGAGATCTGAGGTGGCTGTGGTGGTCGGCCCGTGTCCTTGAACAGTTCGTACAGAGCGCTCGAGTGCAACCGCGGATTTGCCTTTAAAAAGGGACGGGGTGTGGCTAAGGCAGGGTTCACCTGGACAGGTCAACAGACTATCACAAGTATGTACCCAGATGTACCCAGACAGCTCTGGGTACAGGACAGGAACATGTACAACGCTTCAGGTCAAGAAATACACTTCAATGAAACTTAGTAAAGAATAAACAAACAGAAACGTGTTAGCTCTCGTTAGCTGGCCCAGTGCAGCGCAGCGCATATTAGAAACGTGTCGAAGGATGAAGAAGAGAAAGAGTGAAACTGAGAGAAACAACAAGGACAGAAGCGACATGGAGAGATGTTGAGGAAAGAAACTCAGAGCCACAGAAAAGAGGGGATGAGGTGAAAATAAGAGAGAAGAGAGGAGAATGTGAGTGAGCAGGAGGGACGGAGAGCTTTTAATTGCTTGGAGAGAGCATGACAATTGAGGAGACTAGAGGGAGGAAAATCTCCAGGAGTATTGATCAGCCCGGCTCTTCCATTTCAGTCGCTCCAACCCCCGCCTGCGTCTCCCCTTTCACCCAATTTGCACCCGTAATTTATATTGGAGTGTGCTTGTGTTTGTGTGTGAATGCGTGTGTGTGCGCGTCGAGGTCATTTTGCTCAGTGTTTGTCCTTCACTGGGTGCCTACATCTCTTTTGTATTCATTCGCTTGTCAATGTGCCTGTCGATCACGTGTCAATGCGGAGGAACCTGCCAGATGTCGGTTGGGTTGTTCCCCGAAGCGCACAAGGGCGTTCATGCAAAATGTAGAACTGTAAACTCATATCTCATGTTCATGGACTACTTCATTGGCTTTAAACAAGCTTTGAAGGAAGAAGTCAACTAGTAAGGGTCGAGTATCCTGGAAACAATTTGATTTGGATGGAACATTCTCCGTTCAAGTGGAGATGTTTAAGGTCTTTGGTTTCTAGAGCATCGTCATCTCGTGTCCTAGTTACACACTTGAGGAGCCTCCACACAGGATGTGGCTACACCTCGGGAGAGCACAGGTGACCTTTCACCAAGGTCGCAGTATTGGTCAGTGGTGTCATCCACCCATTCACACACTGATGGCATTGCCATTCAGATCCACTTTCTGCTTTCCCAAACCGGGTCCACATCTGCCATACCACAAGCCTCCACTCAACAAGAAGGGGTCCACCTCTTGAGAAGAGGGCGCCACCCCTGTTCTCCTGGAGAGCCTTCACAGACAGGTCCTCTGAGGCCCACAACCACCGGAGAGGCGGACTGAACTTGGTCCCGCCTGTTAGCAAAAGCCACCATGGTGCAGCTGTCAGTCCTACCCGTCCTCGTATCAGAGACCTGAAGTGATGGAGGTCCAACACCACCGCCTGCAGCTGCTGGAGGTTGACGTTACCATGCAAGTTGCCACCTGCCCATCGGGACTAAGTATCACACCCAATAACAATCCGAGGGCTCAGCATATGGCAGCAATTTGGGGTTAAGTGTCTTACCCCAGGACACACGGACATGGACTAGAGTAGCCGGGAATCAAACCACCGGTCCTCACATTGAGGGCTCTATCACTGATCACAGCTGCTCCCAAAAGGCCGTTGGCTGAAGAGAATAAAGATGTCGAGCAAAGATATACGCCACGCTTATGTGTTGTGGGGTTCTCACGTATTTAGGAAGACCCGTCCTGATTGGCCGGCTACGCTTATGCAAATGTTCCGACGCGTGCTTGTGATTGGGAGAGAGACCAGAAGAGGTTCACTAGTGTGTTACCTGAATGTGTGTGTAGCAGGTGGTGGTTGGGGGGTAACCTCCCCGATCGATCTCTTCTCTCCCTTTGGAGTGACCCTGCACCTCCTCCTGGGCCTAATGAGACACTCCTCATCATGGGACCAACACACACACACATAGACACACACACACACACACACACACACACACACACACACACACACACACACACACACACACACAGACATACACACACACACCCACACACACACACTCACACACACAGACATACACACACACACCCACACACACACCTACACACACACAGACACACACACATAGACACACACACACACACACACACACAGACATACACACACACACCCACACACACACCTACACACACACAGACACACACACACCTACACACACACAGACACACACACATAGACACACACACACACAGACATACACACACACACCCACACACACACCTACACACACACCTACACACACACACACACACACACACACACACACACACACCTACACGCACACACAGACACACACACACCTACACACACACACTCGCACACACAGACACACACACACCTACACACACACACACACACACACACACACACACACACACACACACACACACACATATAAATGCAAACATGATGAATAGCATGATGTCTGTGTGTAGAAACAGTAATGATACATCATCACTTTCTTAAAAAATATTTCATAGAAGCCGTGGACACACGATCAATGCCTCTGCAGGGGGTCACGTACAGATTAGGACCTTCCACCCCGGTCTCGGTCCCAGACTGGATCGATCCCTAATCAGACCCCCCGCTCTCTTCTTCTCTTCTTTCTTACAACCTTGTGCTGACAAATCTGTAACGCTGTTTGAGCTCCATGGATGGAAATCGTGTCGGAGACGACAAAGAAAGCACCGGAAAAGGGGCGTAAAGGGGCGTAAAGGGGCGTAAAGGGGCGGGTCCATCCGGGTCCATCAGAGCTGCATCTGATGAATACCACTAACTATTCAATTCAGTTTATTTTGTATAGCCCAATATCACAAATTACAAACTCCCCTCAGAGGGCTTTACAATCTGTACACATACGACATCCCTGACCTTTGACCTCACATCGGATCAGGAAAAACTGATTACTGATTATTATTAACTATCCCCCAGAAGGAAGTGTAGTCCTTCCCACTGAAGACCACCGGTTATTGGGTGTGAGTGGGGCTCTTGTCTTGTTCAGCTGCTGTGTGAAAGGCAGCATGTTGGCTGAACCCCCCACAGGTGTGATGTGATCATGTATGTCATGTATGAAGTTATGTCTTGACATGCATCCAATGAACATTAGCTTTGGAGCAGCTCATGTTCCCTCAGGAGGACTCGATTGTTTCTCTGACCATCACCGATCTGCAATGTAACAACATACCTAATAACCTCATTTGAGGATTGATATGCACTTGCTGAGCACATCCTCAGTCAGTCGGTCGGTCCACCACTTTGATCCTGAAACATCTCAAAAGCTGTTGGATGGATTGCCACATTTTGAACAAACATTCAAGGGTCCTCAGAGAATGAATCCTTCTGACACGGAATAACTCCGGACACTCAAAATACTTCAAGATGGCGGCTCCATTCTGCTCTGTTCCCTCTCGTGCCACCATGAGGTGGACATTCATGGTTCGGACTGAAATATCTGTAATATCTTGACAATAACGAGGGATTTAAATTGAATTGTCTTCAGGATCCATTGTAATGACTGAGGAGGTGTCCTGACCCAGTGCCACCAGGAGGTCCAAGGTTCCATCCTTCAGTGAAATATTTCAACATTTGGTTGATGGATTTGCACAAAATGTGGATTTGTATGTAATAGATTGTAATTGTTCATACACTGTAATCCTGTGGTTACATTAATAAATCCTAAACCTACTAAACTACTAAGGATCAGACCTGCTAAAGGAGAACATGCTATCATGATCACAGAGTTCACAACCAACCAACGCTTTGGTCCAACCTAGGATGCAACATGCGGTCACATAAATGACCAGAAACTGATTGGAAACATATTCATCTTCATTCTATAATTACTGAAGGTCCTCAGCCATCATCAGCATTCTGTTTCTTCTAGAAGGAATAAGCTCAATGTAACCCATGTTTTTCGGCCTATCGACGGGGTAGTTTTATATTGCTATTGTTACGTAAACAGAGTCTTACAACACAGAGGACCTGAAGGGGTAGGGGGTCCTGTATGGTGTCTTGGTCAGACAGGGTTTCATGTGGTTCACTGAGGACTCAGGAGGACTTTGTGCACTGCCCCTCGAAGCCAAAGTTAGCACCTTCTAACGTCCTCTGATGACTTCCTGTTTCCTTTAGTCCTGTGCAGCCGTCACCACAATCTCTCACTTTTGTTGTTGTCACTTGAGTGTACAGCGAGCTCTGTTTGTGGTCACGGGGTAACCGGCATGTATGTCAGCTGTGTGCTGATCACAAGTCATAACACAAATACAACACAGTTTATCTAACCACCAGTCTGTTCAATCAATTATATCGAGGGACGATGCCGCGGTGACTGGAAGAGGTCTAGGTCTAGGTCTAGGTCTAGTGCCCCGTGCTTAAATGCTTTTACCGGATGGTTTTGTGAGCCGAGGACCACAAAGAGTGATTTATTCCAACAGGAGGAAAAGCCCATTCCACATTGAGCACCTTTCAGCAGCCTCTTTAAAACACTCCGGCCCTGTTAAACCCTGCAGCTCCTGACCGCCCTGCTCAAACTGTTTATTTGACTTGCTGCTGAGAGCGCTGCTGTGTGTGTGTGTGTGTGTGTGTGTGTGTGTCTGTGTGCATGAACGCACAGACTTTGATCCATTATACAGTGCATGTGCATTCGAGCTTGCGAAGTCATCTGATGTGTGTATATGTGTGTTCACGGTGGTGTTAGGCCCTGGCTTCCTTCCTTCCTGTTCAAGGGGACCTGGTCCCTTTACCCACCAACGCTTCTCTCCTCTGGGACGTCAGTGTGTGTGTGTGTGTGTGTGTGTGTGTGTGTGTGTGTATGTATGTGTGTGTGTGTGTGTGTGTGTGTGTGTGTGTTTGACACTCGGCTGAGCAGGGTGGTCCTAGAGGACTAGTCTATCGGTCTAGTTCCTGATTCTCAGTAACACACACACACACACATACACACACACACACACACACACACACACACACACACACACACACACACACACACACACACACACATACACACACACACACACACACACAGAAGCACAGACACTGACTGAGCCACTCTTTCTTTCACACCTGTCTTTCTTCCCTCATTTCTTTTTCCTTTTCTTTTTCTTCTCTTTGTCAGTTACTTCCCATTCTCATGAACTCACAATAACATAACAATGGACACATACACACACACACACACACACACACACACGCACACACACACACACACACACACACACACACACACACACACACACACAGACACACACACACACACACACAGACACACACACACACACACACACACACACACACACACACACACACACACACACACACACACACACACACACACACACAGGTCTGTGTAGGTGCACAGGGATGGTTTCCATATTGCTGTGTTTGGGGTCACAGCGCTATCATGTTGCCAATCAGCAAGGTGGCTCAGAGCCCTCATCAGCTTTTGATTGCATTTAGAATGGCTAATTAAATAAAATCTGACATTATGTAAATGTCTGTGTCTCTGCCATATGGCCGCAGGCGCTCCCCCATCCCCACCCCCAGACCCCCGCCATGCCCCGCCCACCCCCAGCACACCGGGGGCCACCGCGAGCCCTCGATGTGTCTGAATGAACGTCCAGATTGTGTGTGAACGGGAAGGAGGATGAACAAAGATACGGCCTCTTGTTTCATTTGCATCTTCATGGACTGTTGGCCAACAAGATGGTTGAGGTGTTTATTCATATTCCATATTAGTTGGTTTCACCTTCCTGGGCTGAAGTAACAAGAAATAGTTTGTCATGGAAATAGCATCATTTCACCAGTTAATCTAAAGTTTGATATTTGTGTTTTACATGCTAGGTTTTCATAAATCCATATGCAGACCAACGTAATAAAGGTGGCTGTTGCTCAAGGTACTCAAAGTAATCGTAAACCAAACTTTGCATTCGACAAACTCAATAACAGTTTTCACGAGAACTTGTTTCTACCAAAGAATTAAGACGGGGTTATGGTCTTATGAAGTTCACCTGCCGGGGTCAGAAGGTAACGTTGCTCATGGTTGATTCAAAGGGCCAGAACGCGGCTTGGAGGGGCTCCATCCTTAAATATGGGGGTCAAGGTCACGCCTTTGGAGCATCCTTTGCTGGAGGGCAGCATTGCATCACGCTCACGGTGCCTTCACACCTGACCTGGCGGTGTTTGACCTGGTGTCCAACATCACTGAAGGTGTCAGGTGCTGTGTGACCATCCAGAGAGTAGAGCACCACTTTCAGTCTCATTGAGGCCGCGCAGTCGGACAGATATTTAAGTTCTGAGAAACACTTTAACATCTTTCAGGGAAATGTTGTGTGAGAGCAAAGGAAAGAGTCATTAGTTCTTGGTGAGATTCAGGCACGTTATTTAAGAAATTCATTGCCACCAGAAAAATAAAAGGAGATGTATTTCTATTGTTAAATTATGGAACAACGCTAACAACATGTCAGCATGAGTTACTCATTTTTGGTTTTCAAAAGGATTTTCTATAAAGCTATTATTGAGGGATACAAGTGTGAATGAAATATATGTGTTCTTTTTCTCTCTTTAGGATAGGAATACGTAAGCATTATGCTTCTGCCTTTGCCTTTTCAGTCATTTTGTAATATGTGACATAGAGTCAGGACCCTGTGTATGTGCTGGAAGCCTCTTCACTTCAGACACCATCTTCACACTTCACCGTCCTCATCCTCAACTCCAGATGACCTACTCCTTCATAGTTTGCAGGTTTTCGAACACTGACTTTGCCCGGGTATGGCATATGAGTGTGTACCTCTATGTGTGTGTGTGTGTGTGTGTGTCCAGGGGGTTGCTGCCTGTCCCAGTGATAAGGCTCACGGAGCAGGCCCAGTGTTACCGGGCCAGTCACACATACAGATAAGAGCAGATAACATTCAATGGAAGAACTGCTGCAGGCTCACACACAGCAGCACTGTACACAACACACAATACTGTGTGTGTTGTGTAGCACTGTCTTTTACCCGTCTTCTGGGGACATAACACTGATAACAAACATTGTGGGGACTCGCCTTCCTTACGGGACGAAATAACGTAAACTCATAACATTTCAGGCTGTAGACTTGGTTTTGGGTCAGAGTAAGGTTAGGTATGGGTTAAGGGGAAGCTAATGATTAGGTATGGGTTAAGGGGAAGCTATGGTTAGGTATGGGTTAAGGGGAAGCTAATGATTAGGTATGGGTTAAGGGGAAGCTATGGTTAGGTATGGGTTAAGGGGAAGCTAATGATTAGGTATGGGTTAAGGGGAAGCTATGGTTAGGTATGGGTTAAGGGGAAGCTAATGATTAGGTATGGGTTAAGGGGAAGCTATGGTTAGGTATGGGTTAAGGGGAAGCTAATGATTAGGTATGGGTTAAGGGGAAGCTAAGGTTAGGTATGGGTTAAGGGGAAGCTAATGATTAGGTATGGGTTAAGGGGAAGCTATGGTTAGGTATGGGTTAAGGGGAAGCTAATGATTAGGTATGGGTTAAGGGGAAGCTAATGATTAGGTATGGGTTAAGGGGAAGCTATGGTTAGATATGGGTTAAGGGGAAGCTATGGTTAGGTATGGGTTAAAGGGAAGCTATGGTTAGGTATGGGTTAAGGGGAAGCTATGGTTAGGTATGGGTTAAGGGGAAGCTATGGTTAGGTATGGGTTAAAGGGAAGCTATGGTTAGGTATGGGTTAAGGGGAAGCTATGGTTAGATATGGGTTAAGGGGAAGCTATGGTTAGATATGGGTTAAGGGGAAGCTATGGTTAGGTATGGGTTAAAGGGAAGCTATGGTTAGGTATGGGTTAAGGGGAAGCTATGGTTAGATATGGGTTAAGGGGAAGCTATGGTTAGATATGGGTTAAGGGGAAGCTAATGATTAGGTATGGGTTAAGGGGAAGCTATGGTTAGATATGGGTTAAGGGGAAGCTATGGTTAGGTATGGGTTAAGGGGAAGTTAAGGTTAGGTATGGGTTAAGGGGAAGCTAATGATTAGGTATGGGTTAAGGGGAAGCTATGGTTAGATATGGGTTAAGGGGAAGCTATGGTTAGGTATGGGTTAAGGGGAAGCTATGGTTAGGTATGGGTTAAGGGGAAGTTAAGGTTAGGTATGGGTTAAGGGGAAGCTATGGTTAGGTATGGGTTAAGGGGAAGCTAATGATTAGGTATGGGTTAAGGGGAAGCTATGGTTAGATATGGGTTAAGGGGAAGCTAATGATTAGGTATGGGTTAAGGGGAAGTTAAGGTTAAGTTTAGGGTAAATCTCCAGGAAATGGATGTATGTGTGTTTGTGCGTGTGTGTGTGTGTGTGTGCGTGTGTGTGTGTGTGTGTGTGCGTGTGTGTGTGTGTGTGTGTGTGTGTCTGAGACATACAGGCCTATAAACTGTGTACATCAGTGTCTGGGAGCCATCTTTTACATGTGGGATAGTGAGCGTGCCTCCCTACTGAACATTATGAGGGGTTATTACTGTAAGAAAAAGAGTTTGAAAGAAGTTCTTTGTGTTTTCAGTCCACTCTGTTACACTGGATAAATATGGTCCAGGAAGCAATTCCTTAATGTGTTTGTTTCTCTTATTATTTTACCTTTTCTTTCCAGGGAAATTGAAATGATAAAATGATATATGCTACACTCATTTATTTCTTACACATTTAAAGTCTAGAGTTGCCCAACAGCTTCTTCTGCTGATAAGGAAGCAGCTCTTTTGGATGGTTCAGTTTGGTACCTTGCTCATAGGCACCGTGTCAGTGCTGCCAGGTTGTTGTGAAGGGTTCACATATAATGTTGAGTCTTTGGTGAGAGACTTGAATAAATACAGTTGTCTGAAGGACATATTTTCACAGCAATGTAAAATAGATATTAGAGGGAATTACGACCTAGTACTAGCTCTAAGCAGCTTATCATACGTCATTTAAACTACTAAATGTTATCCAAGCAAAAACCACAATCATTTATTTTTCTATTAATTTGAAGTGCGTATTTTCAGCAAATTACCACTATAGATGTCAATAACAAAGCCAAAGGAAAACATTTAGAATTTATTGGTGAAATATAGGCCGGAATTTTTTACAGGCCGACATTTTACATTTCAGAGTAAGTTTGGCTTTCAGACAAAACATCTCAGCGCCTCGAGGAGGACGGGCGCCTCGAGGAGGACGGGCGCCTCGAGGAGGACGGGCGCCTCGAGGAGAACGGGCGACTCGAGGAGGACGGGCGACTCGAGGACGGGCGACTCGAGGAGGACGGGCGCCTCGAGGAGAACGGGCGCCTCGAGGAGAACGGGCGACTCGAGGACGGGCGACTCGAGGACGGGCGACTCGAGGAGGGCGACTCGAGGAGGGCGGGCGCCTCGAGGAGAACGGGCGCCTCGAGGAGAACGGGCGACTCGAGGAGGACGGGCGACTCGAGGAGGACGGGCGCCTCGAGGAGAACGGGCGCCTCGAGGAGAACGGGCGACTCGAGGAGGACGGGCGACTCGAGGAGGCCGGGCGACGCGAGGAGGACGGGCGACTCGAGGACGGGCGACTCGAGGAGGACGGGCGACTCGAGGAGGACGGGCGCCTCGAGGAGAACGGGCGCCTCGAGGAGAACGGGCGACTCGAGGACGGGCGACTCGAGGACGGGCGACTCGAGGAGGCGACTCGAGGAGGACGGGCGCCTCGAGGAGAACGGGCGACTCGAGGAGGGCGACTCGAGGAGGACGGGCGACTCGAGGAGGGCGACTCGAGGAGGGCGACTCGAGGAGGGCGACTCGAGGAGGACGGGCGACTCGAGGAGGGCGACTCGAGGAGGACGGGCGCCTCGAGGAGGACGGGCGACTCGAGGAGGACAGGCGACTCGAGGAGGACGGGCGCCTCGAGGAGGACGGGCGACTCGAGGAGGACAGGCGACTCGAGGAGGACGGGCGCCTCGAGGAGAACGGGCGCCTCGAGGAGAACGGGCGACTCGAGGACGGGCGACTCGAGGAGGACGGGCGACTCGAGGAGGACGGGCGACTCGAGGAGAACGGGCGACTCGAGGAGGGCGACTCGAGGAGGACGGGCGACTCGAGGAGGGCGACTCGAGGAGGGCGACTCGAGGAGGGCGACTCGAGGAGGGCGACTCGAGGAGGACGGGCGACTCGAGGAGGACGGGCGACTCGAGGACGGGCGACTCGAGGACGGGCGACTCGAGGAGGGCGACTCGAGGAGGACGGGCGCCTCGAGGAGAACGGGCGACTCGAGGAGGGCGACTCGAGGAGGACGGGCGACTCGAGGAGGGCGACTCGAGGAGGGCGACTCGAGGAGGGCGACTCGAGGAGGACGGGCGACTCGAGGAGGGCGACTCGAGGAGGACGGCGCCTCGAGGAGGACGGGCGACTCGAGGAGGACAGGCGACTCGAGGAGGACGGGCGCCTCGAGGAGAACGGGCGCCTCGAGGAGAACGGGCGACTCGAGGACGGGCGACTCGAGGAGGACGGGCGACTCGAGGAGGACGGGCGACTCGAGGAGAACGGGCGACTCGAGGAGGGCGACTCGAGGAGGGCGACTCGAGGAGGGCGACTCGAGGAGGGCGACTCGAGGAGGGCGACTCGAGGAGGGCGACTCGAGGAGGACGGGCGACTCGAGGAGGACGGGCGACTCGAGGAGAACGGGCGACTCGAGGAGGGCGACTCGAGGAGGACAGGCTCGACGCTCTCTGACGCCGAGCTGAGGTTGCTTAGACAGAGAGGGCAA
>NC_046980.1:24293771-24311271 GCF_009769545.1 Cyclopterus lumpus
TTGAGGACAAAGGAAATGACTTATATATATTATATCATTTCATAATTATATTTACATTGCTCTACCTGATTACATATCATTGTTGTTTATTCTTTGCCTTTACCTGTCCAGCTTTGTTGTCCTTTTCCCATCAAATTCGTCGCATCTGCACATGTACTTGGCCATTAAAGCAGATTTGGATTCAATTCTATGCACTGCTTGCTCTAATTATTCATAGTATCATCTTTCTTGTATTATTTATGCTATGACTTATGCGCTGCTGTGTTGAAAGTAATATTCAACAACACCTGTCTCTCTACATCATTCTTCTTTTCGACCAGGAGCTCAGAAATGTTCCTCTGGAATGGAAAAATGATTTTGTGTACAACTGGAATATGGAACATATGCTTTGATACATATCATGGCCCCTCGGCCCTCGATGACGTCAGAGGTTCTCCTCGCTGTGAGACAGCTATGACGTCATCCACCTTTCAAAATAAGACTTTTTAACAAAAACATTAATTCCCTTTCGTATACTGTAGGTGGAAAGAGACAAGAGCAAAGACAATGTATATTATCTGAATATATATATATATATATATATATATATATATATATATATATATATATATATATATCTATGTGCCGTGGGCTCTGGCGGTCAAACCCGCTCGGCATCCAGAGAGCCCGCCGAGGGCCACAGCGCACCAACTCATTGCCAGTCAGCGCGGCGTCGTGTGATGATAATAAGGATAACTTCCTCCAGGATAATGGAGCCAAAGCATATTCAGGCCTCCGTGTGCGCCGTCCCCCAGGATGGCCCTGTCTGCTGTGAATATTCTGCATTTAAATGGTCCATTAGAAGCCAAACAAACACAGACAGGTCTCCATACTAATGACCGACGGGGTCCAGGGGTGAGGCACCCGCCATGTCTCAGTGTGTGTGTGTGTGTGTGAGAGTGTGTGTGTGTGTGTGTGTTGGACTGGGAGGCTGATTGTGTGTGACATGGGTCAGGAGGGTATGGAGGGGGGGTGATAAAGAGTATGGGCTCTCTGGCCAGGGGGGACTCCCCAGTCCCAACGGGTTCCCATTTGCATGCTCTCACGTTATCCGTCTTTGGAACGTCTTTGTTGGCCTGCACGGATTCTCGTGAGCATATATGTGCATATTGCCTGTCATATGTGCACGAGTTCATGTCCATATTCACTCGTGCATGTGTGTGTGTGTGTGTGTGTGTGTGTGTGAGACAGAGCGTTGCAGGGGTTATTCTAATAAGGGGACGCTTGTTGTGGCCCCGGGCCCTGGTCAGCTCTTTGCTGGTTATGATTATTAATATTTGAGAAGTAGCCTGAGCGGGGTGGACCGAGTCAGCACTTGGCTACTCATGAAATGTGACAGCCCCCCCCCCCCCCAAATGATCATGTCCTCGGTGTTCAGACCACACCTCCTGTTTGTCCCATTGTAGAACCACTGGACCCTTTGGACCCTCTGAACACACTGGACCCTCTGGACCCTCTGTACACACTGGACCCTCTGGACCCTCTGTACACACTGGACCCTCTGGACCCTCTGGACCCTCTGTACACACTGGACCCTCTGGACCCTCTGGACCCTCTGCACACACTGGACCCTCTGGACCCTCTGGACCCTCTGTACACACTGGACCCTCTGGACACACTGGACCCTCTGTACACACTGGACCCTCTGGACACACTGGACCCTCTGTACACACTGGACCCTCTGTACACACTGTACACTCAGGATCCTCTGGACACTCTGGACCCTCTGGACCCTCTGGTCCCTCTGGACTCTCTGGACACTCTGGACACACTGGACCCTCTGGACACACTGGACCCTCTGGACACACTGGACCCTCTGGACACTCTGGATCCTCTGGACACACTGGACCCTCTGGACCCTCTGTACACACTGGACCCTCTGGACACACTGGACCCTCTGTACACACTGGACCCTCTGGACACACTGGACCCTCTGTACACACTGGACCCTCTGTACACACTGTACACTCTGGATCCTCTGGACACTCTGGACCCTCTGGACCCTCTGGTCCCTCTGGACTCTCTGGACACTCTGGACACACTGGACCCTCTGGACACACTGGACCCTCTGGACCCTCTGGACACACTGGACCCTCTGGACCCTCTGTACACACTGGACCCTCTGGACACACTGGACCCTCTGTACACACTGGACCCTCTGTACACACTGTACACTCTGGATCCTCTGGACACTCTGGACCCTCTGGACCCTCTGGTCCCTCTGGACTCTCTGGACACTCTGGACACACTGGACCCTCTGGACACACTGGACCCTCTGGACACTCTGGATCCTCTGGACACACTGGACCCTCTGGACCCTCTGTACACACTGGACCCTCTGGACACACTGGACCCTCTGTACACACTGGACCCTCTGGACACACTGGACCCTCTGTACACACTGGACCCTCTGTACACACTGGACCCTCTGTACACACTGGACCCTCTGGACACACTGGACCCTCTGGACACACTGGACCCTCTGGACACACTGGACCCTCTGTACACACTGGACCCTCTGTACACACTGTACACTCTGGATCCTCTGGACACTCTGGACCCTCTGGACCCTCTGGTCCCTCTGGACTCTCTGGACACTCTGGACACACTGGACCCTCTGGACACACTGGACCCTCTGGATACACTGGACCCTCTGGACACTCTGGATCCTCTGGACACACTGGACCCTCTGTACACACTGGACCCTCTGGACACACTGGACTCTCTGTACACACTGGACCCTCTGGACACACTGGACCCTCTGTACACACTGGACCCTCTGTACACACTGTACACTCTGGATCCTCTGGACACTCTGGACCCTCTGGACCCTCTGGTCCCTCTGGATTCTCTGGACACTCTGGACACACTGGACCCTCTGGACACACTGGACCCTCTGGACACTCTGGATCCTCTGGACACACTGGACCCTCTGGACCCTCTGTACACACTGGACCCTCTGGACACACTGGATCCTCTGGACACACTGGACCCTCTGGACCCTCTGTACACACTGGACCCTCTGGACACACTGGACCCTCTGGACACTCTGGATCCTCTGGACACACTGGACCCTCTGGACCCTCTGTACACACTGGACCCTCTGGACACACTGGACCCTCTGTACACACTGGACACACTGGACCCTCTGTACACACTGGACCCTCTGTACACACTGTACACTCTGGATCCTCTGGACCCTCTGGACCCTCTGGACACACTGGACCCTCTGGACACACTGGACCCTCTGTACACACTGGACCCTCTGGACACACTGGACCCTCTGTACACACTGGACCCTCTGTACACACTGTACACTCTGGATCCTCTGGACACTCTGGACCCTCTGGACCCTCTGGTCCCTCTGGACTCTCTGGACACTCTGGACACACTGGACCCTCTGGACACACTGGACCCTCTGGATACACTGGACCCTCTGGACACTCTGGATCCTCTGGACACACTGGACCCTCTGTACACACTGGACCCTCTGGACACACTGGACTCTCTGTACACACTGGACTCTCTGGACACACTGGACCCTCTGTACACACTGGACCCTCTGTACACACTGTACACTCTGGATCCTCTGGACACTCTGGACCCTCTGGACCCTCTGGTCCCTCTGGACTCTCTGGACACTCTGGACACACTGGACCCTCTGGACACACTGGACCCTCTGGACACTCTGGATCCTCTGGACACACTGGACCCTCTGGACCCTCTGTACACACTGGACCCTCTGGACACACTGGACCCTCTGTACACACTGGACACACTGGACCCTCTGTACACACTGTACACTCTGGATCCTCTGGACCCTCTGGACCCTCTGGACCCTCTGGACTCTCTGGACCCTCTGGAGCCTCTGGATCCTCTGGACACTTTGGGTTTATTTGCCTCCAGCAAGTGAGCTGTTGCTAGTCAGCAGAAATAATATTACATTTGCTTGAAACATTTATCAACTCAATCTCATCTTTGCATCCGTCACTTGCAATTTTTTACTTTGTATCTATGAAATTGCGCGGCCTCCAAAATTTGCTTCACATTTATTTTAACACAACTCAGCAGGATTGAAGCAGGCTTCAAACCAGGCGGAGCAAAAGTCTCGTTTGCAGTTTCAAAAACAAGTTTCTCGTTCCTTGGTGGTTGGTAAAATCAAATATATATATATATAAATATCTTGGATTTACAAAAAATGTTGCACATTGAAGAATGAATTGTAATCATCGGGTCAACACTTTAATTTGAGACTTATATCTGGAGGTCCTTGGCCTTCGCCCCAGCCTTCGCTGTATTTAGTGATACATTAGCAAATGATAACAAATACACATTGAATCATCAGAATGTTAGCATTGTCATTTTAAGAGTTAGCTTGTTGATGTTAGCTTTTAGCTCAAACGGGCATGGCCATTGTTATCTCACAGAAAGGCATGAAATGACGTCGACCTCTTGAAGGCCCGTTAGCCGGTGGCGCTACATGTGCCGCGCTGCCTCACGAAGCACAGCTCCTCATTCTGTGTCTCAGCAGACTGGAGGAGACATGGAGACTTTATTCTCATGAAATGTCCACTCAATATTCGTCATATTAGGATTCTCAATTCTCAATTTCATATCCGATTTCTCAGAGAACACCCATTGAACTCAAAGTTCTCTTTCCACCAGTTTAAAGGACAACTGACCAGTGCTTGAGAAAACAAGGTTTTCACCTCGGAGGTCTCGCCTCAACTCAGAATTAGCAAATTGTAAAAATAAAAGTTTCTTTACTTAAAGACTTTGAAAGAGATCATCTTTGGATAAACAAAAATATAAAGAGAGAGAGAGAGAGAGAGAGAGAGAGAGAGAGCAGTTGTTTGTACTATTAATTGCTGGGAAACAAAAGCAGCAGATCTTCAAACAAGCTCAGACTCCTCTGTGATGTATTTACATATTCATGAGAGGAAAAGTTTTTAATTTTTTTATTGCTTCTTTCTGTTGTGTGCAGCGGGATGGCAGGTTTCTTTTTTAGGGTTATTTTGATTCTTGTGACATTCTGCGAGTTTTTCCTGAATGCCAGCCTCCCAAAAATAGTCATTTTTAGACACACACACACACACACACACACACACACACACACACACACACACACTGTACAAACATGCTTGTGCACCACAAGAGACGGTGCAGTAACAAAATGCAGCAGCAGCAGAAACAAGCGGGCAACAAAGCGAAGGCGTGTTATTAATGTTATTAATGGAGCGGAGTGTTTATTTCCGACGCGTGTGCTACTTAACGCCAACAAACGATCTCCGTGTTGTACACGGGGGCCAGAACAACGCGCTCTGGGACCGCGCCCAAACAAATGATGCCTTTTTCTTTTGAGTTAACCGTAGATTTATACAAGAGGAGGAAGCGGGATGCACGGGGGTGGTGAGCAGGCACCACGTGTAGTTCACAGGTTAGAGGTGGGGAAGTGCAGAAGGTGAAGGGCCTTTCTTGATAACCACCATTTATGGATGTCGAGTCTACGTTTCAACTTGTGTTTTTTGTTTCAATGAAGAGCAAAAGGTGACCATTTTCAGAGCGTAACTAATGCCTTAGAGTATCACTGCGTCTAGACGATACACATTTAAAGCATATGAATAAGAGCTGGAGATAGACATTCATGTATAAGAGCTGGAGCCTCGCTACAATGTGCCTTTGAGTGCATTGTCCTGCTTTGTAGTCTCAGGATGGAGCTGCAGAATCAGAAATACTTACAATACACAATATTCCTGGGCCCGGCCTCCTTCTCTGTGCCTCCTGCCTCAAGGACCTGACCTCATTGGTCCGGCCTCTTCCGCGATGCCTCCTGCCTGGTGGGCCGGCCTCCGGCCTCTGTACCCCTGGTCTGGGCCTGGCCTCCTGCCTGGTGGCCCTGCCTCCGGCCTCTGTACCCCTGGTCTGGGCCTGGCCTCCTGCCTGGTGGCCCTGCCTCCGGCCTCTGTACCCCTGGTCTGGGCCTGGCCTCCTGCCTGGTGGCCCTGCCTCCGGCCTCTGTACCCCTGGTCTGGGCCTGGCCTCCTGCCTGGTGGCCCTGCCTCCGGCCTCTGTAACCCCTGGTCTGGGCCTGGCCTCCTTCCTAATGGCCCTGCATCCCTCTCTGTGCCTCCTGCCTCAAAGGCCTGGCCTCATTGGTCCGGCCTCTTCCGCGATGCCTCCTGCCTGGTGGCCCTGCCTCCGGCCTCTGTACCCCTGGTCTGGGCCTGGCCTCCTGCCTGGTGGCCCTGCCTCCGGCCTCTGTACCCCTGCCCCCTGCCATGGTCCTGCGGATGAGTTGGGAGGCGTTGGGGAGGAGGTCTCGGACGATGTTTCACGACTCATCCAGAACTTTGTCTTCACGCAGAGAAGCGTCAGATTTAATGTTGGGACATGTTTTTGTATTCACTGCCCGTGTGTGTGCAGCAGAATGAAGTTTGAGCCTTATCGTTGTTTATTCTTAGCTTCTCAAACTAAGACCTAAAGCTGCTGCCGTTCAAACACGTAACCCCCCCTCGGCATTGAGATCCAGCCTCCCCACCTGTCAATCTCCGCTCTGCCCCAGGGTCATACCGAGTCTGTCCCAGGGAAAGTCTCTCCGGGGGGTGGGGGTTGATATTGGCGGTATCGCCTTTTTCCACCCCTAAGTTGTTTATTCTCATTTTAAGCTGACATTTTAAAACACCACTGTGCAGTTCGTCTGATCCTTTGCCAACATTGAAACAAAAAAAGAAATCTCCCCTCATACAGTTGTCAGCTAGAGGCAAGAAGGCCGAATCTAAAGGTTTGAGAAAACAGAAGACCATAATGATCGCTAGCATCTGTAGGACTGTGTGTGTGTGTGTGTGTGTGTGTGTTATGACTGATGGGTGGGGGTTTAAGGCCTGCACACACACACATATGCACCTTCAAGGTCATTTGATTACAAAGCTACAGTAAGTTTGGGTTAAACTGCACTTCTCTTTGACTTGAATGGGTTTCTGAAGGCCAGTCCCCACATGTTGGGGTTGGAGCTGATTCTCTGTGGTGTTACCGGCCGTTCCTGATCGTCACCATTTCATCACAAGGAACCCGAGTATGTGTTTATTCTGAGCGTGGAGAACCCTTATTGACAGAACAGCTCAGGTAGTCCCTCTGAAGAGCGTGTTCTGTGGAACAAAATAGAATAGACCTAAAAAAACCAGGCACACAATATTACCAGTAATACAAATATATATATATATATATATATATATATATATATATATATATATATAATATAAATGATATGTAGGTATGTAGGTATATGATCACATACACAGATGTACACAAAAAAAGAATATTAATAAGGAGAATAGAAAGATCGATATATATATATATATATAAAACAATCATTAAAAGAAAAGAAAAAAATATATATATATACATAAAAAAAGAAAAATATATATTTCCGCTGGAAACTGTACATACACACATATGTACCTGTAACTTTTTTAATTACTGCAAATAAAATGATTTTTAACAGTGTAGCCAAATCTCCTTTATCTTGTTTTTTTCCACCGCCCTCCAATATGGTTCTCCCATTCTGTTCTCTCTCTCACAGCCCTCCTCCTCCTCCTCCTCCTCCTCCTCTTCTTCTTCTCTACTTGTTCAGCAAGCGAGCCACTGGGCAGTGAAATAATTTAAAGTCTTTGCATATTGCAGGCGCTCCGGTCAGCAGCGCTGCACTGACACATTAGTTTATCTGGAGTGACCCAGCAAACAGCCACACACACACACACACACACACACACACACACACACACAACACACACACGGCCTGCGGAGAAGACAGCTTTAAAGAAATGTCCAACCAAGAAAAAGGAGTAAAAAAAGCAACCAAAATAAAGCGTTGAGGGAGAGAGGGAGTCAAGATGAAGACCAGAGAGCTCGAGCATCTCTTTAGCTAACAGGGGTTTTCTGTTTCATTTGTAATCACAATTCTTCAGCTCTTATATTTCTGCATATTGATGATATATAATGACATAAAGAGCGACTGAGAACACGTGATGCCACCTAAACAAGCCTTTCTCCAGCCCTCTCTTCTGTTTCTGCTGACGCACAGAACACGTTCCCTTTGTTCCACGTGGGAAAACCTGCGCTGGGTCATTTGGTTCTCCATTTGGTTCTCCATTTGGTTCTCCATTTGGTTCTCCGAGCTGCAGACTGGTGACATACAGCCAATCAGAAGCTACCTGATGCCGGCAGAACATTTTGTAACTCCATATTTTATATATATATATATATATATATATATATATATATATATATATATATATATATATATATATATATGTATATATATGTGCTGTGACCAACGTAATGAATCAGGCCGGTATAACTTAGACGGTTAAATATAGAGTTCTGTTCCTGGAGCCATGGTAATATTCCTTTGTGTTCACTGCTTTTCTCTGGAGATCTTTGGTACATCGACTCTGTGTTTGTGTCACCACTGTCCAGCTTTCCAGTTGCACTTCCCAGAGTTATGGGACCTTTCCCATCATATAACCCATAATGTCTTTTCATCAGAGCCTTCCTCCCCGCTCCACTGCTTTCTAACTCTATGCATGGACTTCCCTGTAATAAAATGTGTGGCGTTGAAGCCTGAGATGAGGAAACTGTAATGACATCAGCGCTCGCCGTCCCTCTTCCTTCAACGCCTTCTCCCTCCACTCTGTAAACTGTTGGAGCAGCGAGGCTCAGGGTGTGAGCGGGTGATTGGTCCGGCTTTGACACGCCTTTTTCCTCAGAGCCTTTGAAGAGCCTTTCCTCGGCCCCTTATCGACGCCCGGGCTGAGGGCCGGCCCTCTGAGCTGGAGGTCCGGCGCCGGTGGGAGCTGCAGCCTGCATCGCGATCTGGTTCACACGCACACACACGCACACACACACACACACACACACACTGAATGAAAAGCAGGCGCGCATGAAAACATATAAAAAAGACACACGTGCATTCCCAAAGAGGAAGACATTTGCAAGAAAGATGTAGTGACATTTGGATGAGTGGAGAAAGAGATAATAGGGATGATGGAGATATGGGCACACACACACACACACACACACACACACAGCACACACACACACACCACACACACACCACACTAACCTTTTCCCTTGGCACACGAGAGGAACACATAGAAGTGTGGGCAAGAGGGAGATCAATGGGGCTTTGTGGCCTCGTGGTGTGAGAGAGGTGGAGTTTCTAACATCTATTGTGGACCACTGCTTCAGTCGGAAACTCACATAGACATAGAAAACATGTCGAAAGTCAGTCCGTCTCCCAGAGAACACATTTAGTTCAGTTTGTAGTTGCATTTAAGAAATACTGCACAAACAGGTAAAAACCCATCAGTACATTTATTGATAGCATCAACATTTAAACAACCAGATGTTTGTATCCAGCTTTCTGACTTTACTTTTCTTTGAAGAGCGATTTTACGTCTCTCCGCGAGCAAAAGTCGAATCTTTAACGCTCGCTCGTCGTTATTCTTTTTGACAGTAAGTGGGCGGAGCCAGTTACCATCTAATTGGACTAAAGTTGCTAGTAGGCGGGATGAAGCTATTTTGCAATCGGCCAATAATCACAGAAGACGGGGCAGCCAGCATGAGGCTGACCACAAGGAGGTAACGGGTATCTTCTAAAACCTATTCATTTAGTAAGTCATTTTAATATCTCTCTCTGGGTTACTCCACGCCATCAGAAGACCGTGAATCGGCTGTCGGGTGTGACATCAGCCAATCCAAGGATGAGGATTGTAACCAATTAGATGTAGAGATACAATGGTGACTGGCTCCGCCCACTTACTGTCAAAAAGTTAGTGATTTGCCTTCATATGGGACACCCCACACGCCACGTTGGCGTAACGCTTCCTACCCAAAGGACCCCTGAGCTGACTGAAGTATGAGCTCCACTCATTGTAACCAAACATTACCCAAACCAGATCACACTATACGCAGATGAACATACGCCTGGTGAATAAACAAAACAATGATCCATGCTACATGCCGACGTGTCCTCTCTTGACCCAGGTGCTCCCCTGGGCTCTCCGGTTACCGTTCACTCACGACCACGCTGGGTTCCCTCTACATCTTCATGTGGACTGCAGGAAACACATGAAAACAAATCCATATCCATATAAGCAACGCAAGGATGCAACCTTTGTGCATGTCTTCCAGTTCTGAGGGAGTTTGCATAATAATATATCTTTATGAGGTCTTTTCTATAGACTTTGTGATAAGTCACGCGTCCTATGAAGTTAAAAACCACAGCTAATGAACTCTATAGAGGATTTGAGGCTCAGATGAACTGACCTGAGAATCAAACGTGTCTCAGAAAGTCATATCTGAGCATTTCTAAATATTCGTCGTGACACTCACAGTCCAACCCAGGAATGTCATATCTTTGCCCCGCAGGTCTAGAAGGAGACGCAGACCGTGTCACAAAGAGCCAGGTGGCCTTGGCTGTAAAATGCTAATAATGGAATGGCTTAGACTATCGCCTGGAGGAAGATTATAGTCCAAGGCCAAAGCCAGAAGAACGGCCGCTTACATTTGATAAAGACTGAGCGAAGAAAGGCGAGGTAACTTAAAGTGGAGAAGGTATCTCAGGATTTCAGGGAATGATAAAAAGTCAGGGATTGTAGAAGTAGAAAGACTAGACGAGCTTTATCGTCGTGGAGGAATTTAAAAGCAGATGAGGTTGAGGATTTCTCACTGGATTGAACATTTGGACGTCTATTGACTTTAGAAATTAACTTTCGCCTCCGCGTCGCGTCTCGCGGTGTCTGATTGGAATGATACTTTGAAGATAAATGAATTTCTCCTTCATTATCTATAATCTGTTCCCAAGCATGACATGCCAATGCAATTTGAGCTAAATCTGACTATCAGAAGGACAGGCACAAAAAGAAGTGAGGAGAGCAAATGAGAGAGAAAGAAAATGTGGAAAAGATTTAAAAGAAATAAAATGTCTGTGTGTTTCAGAGGCCGGCTATCTTCCCCTCTCACTTCCTCTCCCGGCTTCCTCCTCGTCTCGCTGCCTCTCTGCTTCCTGCACTGACCCCGGCTCATTAAAGCTGATTAAAACTTTCCAGAAGCGCTGTTTGCCCTCAGAAGACGATAACCTCTACAAGGCTGCTACATAAAAGAATAATAGGCGACTACAAAAGAGGGTTGGACAAAGACAGAAAAAACCCTCTGCCTCAGCCCAGCGAGGCCCCAATTGGAACATTTTAGAAAATTAATGAAATTTTACATCAAATGAATTATAAATTAAGGAGAGGGAGAGAGGGAGAAGAAAAAGATGAATAAGTCATAAGAAAATGTACTCTTGCTATCAAACTGTAGGAACGTGTTATCCTCCAGCAGGCTTGAAGAAACAGGGTCAGGGCCAAGCCAAACAAAGGCCCGCTCGGCGTCTTCAAGATCATTGTTACAACTGTACTTGAAAGGGGACCGTGGCCCCCGGCTCCCCGTGGCCCCCGGCCCCCCGTGGCCCCCCCTGGCCCCCGGCCCCCCGTGGCCCCCCCTGGCCCCCGGCTCCCCGTGGCCCCCGGCCCCCCGTGGCCCCCCCTGGCCCCCGGCTCCCCGTGGCCCCCGGCCCCCCGTGGCCCCACCCTGGCCCCCGGCTCCCCGTGGCCCCCGGCCCCCGTGGCCCCCCCTGGCCCCCGGCCCCCCGTGGCCCCCCTGGCCCCCGGCTCCCCGTGGCCCCCCGTGGCCCCCCCCGTGGCCCCCGGCTCCCCGTGGCCCCCGGCCCCCCGTGGCCCCCCCCTGGCCCCCGGCTCCCCGTGGCCCCCCCTGGCCGCGGCCCGGGGACTCAGTCGTCGTTGTTGTTGTTGTTCCGTTGTTTGCTGTTTCTTTTCTGGGCAGAAGGCCAACAGGATTCACCTGATCTGAACAGCGCCGGTCAGCGTGTGAGAAGCCTCGGTCAGGTGTTCGTCTGAAGGCCTCGTGATGACAGGCGCCTCTGGTCCTCCTCACTGGGACAGGAGAGAAGAAGAAGTGGCTCGGCACGGGTCGGCTGTCCTTCTGTGGCGGAGAGAGAAGGCCACATGTAGTCCAGGTGTCGGTTGAAACCCAGAGGGCCTGCCACACACACACACAACAAGCGTGCCACACACACACGCAGCTGAGGGGTGTTTAACGGATCATTAGCGCCGAGCTGCAGAGGCACTCGACCTTCCTCCGTCGGGGGGTCGGAGGTCACGGGCCTGAGGAAACAAACCACTCTGAGATCAAAGGGCCGTCAACACTGGTCAACCCCATTCACTTCCACAAGCTGACCCCAGCTGTGTGTGTGTGTGTGTGTGGTGTGTTGTCTGTGTGTGTGTGTGTGTGTGTGTGTCTGTGTGTGGTGTGTCTGGTGTGTGTGTGTCTGTGTGTCTTTGTGTGTGTGTGTCTGTGTGTGTGTCTGTGTGTGTGTGTTTGTGTGTGTGTGTGTGTGTGTGTCTGTGTGTGTGTGTGTGCGTGTGTGTGTCTGTGTGTGTGTCTGTGTGTCTGTGTGTGTGTGTGTCTGTGTGTCTGTGTGTGTGTGTACTGTGTGTGTGTGTGTGTCTGTGTGTCTGTGTGTGTGTGTGTGAGTGTGTGTGTCTGTGTGTGTGTGTGTGTGTCTGTGTGTGTGTGTGTGTCATGTGTGTCCTGTGTGTGTGTGTGTCTGTGTGTGTGTGTGTGCGTGTGTCTGTCTGTGTGTGTGTGTGTGTGTCTGTGTGTCTGTGTGTGTGTGTCTGTGTGTGTGTGTGTGTGTGTGTGTCTGTGTGTGTGTGTGTCTGTGTGTCTGTGTGGTGTGTGTGTCTGTGTGTGTGTGCGTCTGTGTGTCTGTGTGTGTGTGTCTGTGTGTGTCTGTGTGTGTGCGCTCAGGGAACACAGCAGCTTTTATAGCCAAACCTTCAGACTTTCCTTAATTTTCTTAATTTTCTTCACATGTATTATTTTATTATATCTTTGCACGGACTTGGAAGCACAAACGTATCATTGTTGAGATGTTGGTAATCACAATATTACAGTGAATACTAATATAAGAGATTAATTCCACACATTGAAGTTGATGAACATGACCAGCACATACCCAGCTCCGTGGTCCTGACTACGAGCTGCTCCGGGTTCCATTGCAGTGAGCTCCTCCTCTCATGTAGCTTATGATGTTAAAGGTCAAAGATCAAAAGAGTCTTTTCTATCCGCTCTCTTCGGACTCTGAGCTGGTTTTATTGGCTTTATTTGACTTTGTGTCTGAAACCTGGAAACAAGATTAAAAGTGTAATCAAAGGTTTCAGGAAAGATCATTTTCATTGTCTTTAGTTCCCAAAATAAACATGCTGATGAATAACTTATTAGGACAATTCTTTAGCGGACAGACAAATCGTGGCCTCCTTAATAATGCATTTCTTTCATGTGGCAGTCTGTTTTCAGTTCTCACAGACCATAATAATTCAGGTGGGATTCTAATCGTGAACCAAACGGACCCTCGTCCTCTAGATTCAGAGCTTTTGTGAGCACAACACAACATTGGTACCTGAAGATGGGCAGGGCACTAATTACTAATTACTAACTAATACACCTGATTGGCCGTGTGAGGTCCTCGTTGATGTAGATCTCTGGTGTTCCTCAAAGAACTCCAGGTTCAAAGTATAATTAAATACATTTCTCTTATTTCAAGCTACACAAAAAGTTTGGTTGAAAAAACAAAACACCCTTTTTCTGACCCTCGACAGCTGACCCTTGACCCTCGACAGCTGACCCTCGACAGCTGACCCTTGACACTCGACAGCTGACCCTTGACCCTCGACAGCTGACCCTTGACAGCTGACCCTTGACACTCGACAGCTGACCCTTGACCCTTGACAGCTGACCCTTGACACTCGACAGCTGACCCTTGACCTTGACAGCTGACCCTCGACCCTCGACAGCTGACGCCTTGACAGCTGACCCTCGACCCTCGACAGCTGACCCTTGACACTCGACAGCTGACCCTTGACACTCGACAGCTGACACTCGAGAGCTGACCCTTGACCCTCGACAGCTGACCCTCGACCCTCGACAGCTGACCCTTGACACTCGACAGCTGACCCTTGACACTCGACAGCTGACACTCGAGAGCTGACCCTTGACCCTCGACAGCTGACCCTCGACAGCTGAACCCTTGACCCTCGACAGCTGACCCTCGACCCTAGACAGCTGACCCTTGACACTCGACAGCTACACTCGAGAGCTGACCCTTGACCCTCGACAGCTGACCCTTGACACTCGACAGCTGACACTCGAGAGCTGACCCTTGACACTCGACAGCTGACACTCGAGAGCTGACCCTTGACACTCGACAGCTGACACTCGAGAGCTGACCCTCGACCCTCGACAGCTGACCCTCGACAGCTGACCCGTTGACACTCGACAGCTTGACACTCGAGAGCTGACCCTTGACACTCGACAGCTGACCACTCGAGAGCTGACCCTTGACACTCGACAGCTGACCCTTGAAACTCGACAGCTGACACTCGAGAGCTGACCCTTGACCCTCGACAGCTGACCCTCGACAGCTGACCTTGACCTCGACAGCTGACCCTCGACCCTAGACAGCTGACGCCTTGACACTCGACAGCTGACACTCGAGAGCTGACCCTTGACCCTCGACAGCTGACCCTTGACCACTCGACAGCTGACACTCGAGAGCTGACCCTTGACACTCGACAGCTGACACTCGACAGCTGACCCCTCGACAGCTGCCCTCTTGCCTCTTCCGCGGTCTGTGTGGGTCTGACAGAGTGTGTGTGATATCGTGTTTGTGTTAGAGCAGAGAGAGAGAGAGAGGGGGGGGGAGAGAGAGAGAGAGAGAGAGAGAGGGAGAGAGAGAGAGAGAGAGAGACAGACAGAGGAGAGAGAGAGAGGGGGGGGGGGGGAGAGAGAGAGAGAGAGAGAGAGAGAGAGAGAGAGAGAGAGAGAGAGAGACAGACAGAGAGAGAGAGAGAGAGAGAGAGAGAGGGGGGGGGAGAGAGGAGAGAGGAGAGAGAGAGAGAGAGAACAGAGAGAGAGAGAGAGAGAGAGAACAAGGTTAACAAGAGCTAATCGGACATGGGGTGCTAGTCTTCCTTACCAAAGGCCGACTCTGGCGCTCACAGCTTGTTACCTTATGCTCCTCAATAATTAATGTGCTGCTTTGATATGAGGTTTACTGCGCTTAGGGTCCCCGCCACAGGGGGGGGGGGGCGGTGGGTGGGTGGGGGGGGGGTTCATGTCTTCCTCCTGGGTCTCCTCTTCACTCTGGCCCCGGGTTGCCCTCGTAGGAGCAGGTTTCAGATCAAGGTCAAAGTACTAATCTTTTTCCAAGTCAGCATTTGTTGCACTTTATGTTTTTTTCCCGCAGACATAACTGGATGGTATTTTCTTGCTTCTCATAGCAGTTTTGGGAGATGTCAGAGGAGGTTTTTGAGAAGAATAAATCAATGTAATAGTCACCTTAGCTAGCGTTAAGATAGTCCCTTAAGGAATCCCAAGGATAATACTAATACACTACCAAACCAGTATTTATTTCTTCCCCTCACCACAGAGTGACCTTCTGGCCAGGGGGACACATTACACGGGTGACACCGCTGCTCCCCAGAGACAAGTTGAAGATGGACTGCTCTATAAAGTGTGAAAACTGTAACAGGAAGTTGGCCGGCCCCTCGCTGGTCTGACATATGCAGAAACCCCCTACGCACAGGGATCTGTCAGTCTGTTTGGGGGGCCCAGCTGTGGCAGGGCATTGGGGAGAATTAGCCCCCTACTGAGCCCCCCACCCCCCACCGTCCATCTCCACCAACCTTCCCTTCCTCCGCCGACCATTCGAGGGGCCTTCTTTTCCTTTGGCCCTAATCGTGGTTTCTCTCCAAACAATGTGTTTATTGGGGTAAGCGGTGGGAAGGGGGAGATCCGTTTCTGACATTTTAATTCTTACTGTATGTCTGGTTGAACTAATCACTGGTCTCATTGGTGTTAGTTTCTGACCTTTGGCCCGAGGTCTTCTAGTTCATTCCATCTATTTAACCACGGAGACCACATTGGGAAGGAGCACAGAGGATGGAGGGGTGACGGACGTGTGACATCGTGGACATGTGTTAGGGGTGCTCTCTGCTTTAAAGTCCCAACGAGTGGCCGAGGAGAGGAATGAGTGGCCTCGTCTTTGCTCCAGGGATTAAACCGGTCAGCCTTTGTGTGAGGAAGGGTTTAGGGTTCACACCAGATCAGGGACTGGGGGATTAAAGAGAGAATCCCTCTGGTTGTCCCCTGTGTAGGCAAAACCTCCAGCGGGGCGCACGCGTTAGGAACATTTCTAATCACCGGAAAGACGTTGCAATAAGAGAAAAGGATAAAGATTAAATTAGGTTTCTGATTCCATCATTGACATGATATTAATTTGTATTGTATTATTACAAAAAGTCTTGCACCCTTTCTGGCTTCTCTAGTTACAGTGTATTGATTCTGATGGCTCGACATCTAAACGGCACCCACTGATATTCACTAATATTCAGAATATGACAATAGTTTGATTGGGGTCATGTAAACAGCAGAGTCCGTTTAGATATTACAAATTATGCTGCTATTGGTGGCAAACTCTGAAAAAAAATCCTATTATTATTGAAATCCTAGCCTTAGGACAGACAGTGTGGACGGCTGCATGTAAATGTAAAAATTATGGGAAATGTTCATCAGCCATATCAACAGCTCAGGAGGAATATTGTCTTTTCACAATACGGGCATTATTGATTTATTGAATACTTTCGTAGTGCAATCGCTTCATTTGTCTTGCTTACACATATTCACAGTGACTGTGGGAGACAACGTATGAGACATGGACAGGAGATGCAGTATTCTGCTAATACTGTAGGAGCATTATCACACAACCACAACATCGGGATTCATATCATATTTGCCCAATGCATCTCCTCTGAGAGCTCCTGCCTTCACATCCAACATGTCCTTTCATGTATGGCCTTGCACCACATGGCTGACCACAGCCTCCAAAAGCTCTCAAAGGAACATCTGCGCTCTCTTTGAGTACATCTCCACATCCACATGTGGCGCTTAATGAACCCTTAATGACCTGGGAGTCTTTGAGCAACCAGGATTAAAGCAGGTTTTATACATTCATTTATTGGAAAGAAAGCATCCGTCCACTAAATCAAAGGGCGAGCGCTCGCAACCCAACGCAGGACCGCATGATGACAGCCAAGGCCTCTGGAGAAGAGGCCCGGAGGCTGTGAAATGACGTGGGACAGGGAGGGAGTGGGAGATGACCGGCGCCTAAGTATGGGTCTCCTTCTGGGTTCTTCTGGGTCTCCTTCTGGGTTCTTCTGGGTCTCCTTCTGGGTTCTTCTGGGTTTCCTTCTGGGTTCTTCTGGGTTTCCTTCTGGGTTTCCTTCTGGGTTCTTCTGGGTTTCCTTCTGGGTCTCCTTCTGGGTTCTTCTGGGTTCTTCTG
>NC_046980.1:24318771-24326271 GCF_009769545.1 Cyclopterus lumpus
GAGTCCCAACGAATGAAACGAGTCCTAACGAATGAAACGAGTCCCAACGAATGAAACAAGTCCTAACGAATGAAACGAGTCCTAACGAATGAAACGAGTCCTAACGAATGAAACAAGTCCTAACGAATGAAACGAGTGCCAACGAATGAAACGAGTCCTGCAACGAATGAAACGAGTCCTAACGAATGAAACGAGTCCCAACGAATGAAACAAGTGCTAACGAATGAAACGAGTCCCAACGAATGAAACGAGTCCTAACGAATGAAACAAGTCCTAACGAATGAAACGAGTGCCAACGAATGAAACGAGTCCTAACGAATGAAACAAGTCCTAACGAATGAAACAAGTCCTAACGAATGAAACAAGTCCTAACGAATGAAACAAGTCCTAACGAATGAAACGAGTGCCAACGAATGAAACGAGTCCTAACGAATGAAACAAGTCCTAACGAATGAAACAAGTCCTAACGAATGAAACGAGTCCCAACGAATGAAACGAGTCCTAACGAATGAAACGAGTCCCAACGAATGAAACAAGTCCTAACGAATGAAACGAGTCCTAACGAATGAAACGAGTCCTAACGAATGAAACAAGTCCTAACGAATGAAACGAGTGCCAACGAATGAAACGAGTCCTAACGAATGAAACAAGTCCTAACGAATGAAACGAGTCCTAACGAATGAAACGAGTCCTAACGAATGAAACGAGTCCTAACGAATGAAACGAGTGCTAACTAATGAAACGAGTCCCAACGAATGAAACGAGTCCTAACGAATGAAACGAGAAGCTCATCAGCTGATTGAAGCGTCATCATTATGTTTATGACTGACATCACAATGTGGAAACGGGAGAAAGATAACCGCTCGCTTTGTGTTCATTATGTACACGATGTACTCTTCATGTACTCTTCATGTACTCTTCATGTACTGCTTCACATACTCTTCATGTACTCTTCATGTACTCTTCACGTACTGCTTCACGTACTCTTCATGTACTCTTCATGTACTCTTCATGTACTGCTTCACATACTCTTCATGTACTCTTCATGTACTCTTCATGTACTGTTTCATGTACTACTTCATGTACTCTTCATGTACTCTTCATGTACTACTTCATGTACTACTTCATGTACTCTTCATGTACTACTTCATGTACTGTTTGATGTACTACTTCATGTACTGTTTCATGTACTGCTTCATGTACTACTCCATGTACTGTTTCATGTACTACTTCATGTACTACTTCATGTACTGCTTCATGTACTACTTCATGTACTGTTTCATGTACTACTTCATGTACTGCTTCATTGCTTCATGTACTGTTTCATGTACTGCTTCATGTACTGTTTCATGTACTGTTTCATGTACTACTTCATGTACTGTTTCATGTACTACTTCATGTACTACTTCATGTACTGTTTCATGTACTACTTCATGTACTACTTCATGTACTGCTTCATGTACTACTTCATGTACTGTTTCATGTACTACTTCATGTACTGTTTCATGTACTACTCCATGTACTGCTTCATGTACTGCTTCATGTACTGCTTCATGTACTACTTCATGTACTGTTTCATGTACTGCTTCATGTACTGTTTCATGTACTACTCCATGTACTGCTTCATGTACTGCTTCATGTACTGTTTCATGTACTGTTTCATGTACTGCTTCATGTACTACTTCATGTACTGTTTCATGTACTGCTTCATGTACTGTTTCATGTACTGCTTCATGTACTGTTTCATGTACTACTCCATGTACTACTTCATGTACTGTTTCATGTACTGTTTCATGTACTGCTTCATGTACTGCTTCATGTACTGCTTCATGTACTGTTTCATGTACTGTTTCATGTACTACTTCATGTACTGTTTCATGTACTGCTTCATGTACTGCTTCATGTACTACTTAATGTACTACTTCATGTACTGTTTCATGTACTACTTCATGTACTACTTCATGTACTACTCCATGTACTGTTTCATGTACTACTTCATGTACTACTTCATGTACTGTTTCATGTACTACTTCATGTACTACTTCATGTACTGTTTCATGTACTACTTCATGTACTACTTCATGTACTGTTTCATGTACTACTTCATGTACTACTTCATGTACTACTTCACGCTTCATGTACTGTTTCATGTACTGTTTCATGTACTACTTCATGTACTACTTCACGCTTCATGTACTACTTCATGTACTACTTCATGTACTACTTCATGTACTACTTCATGTACTGCTTCATGTACTACTTCATGTACTACTTCATGCTTCATGTACTACTTCATGTACTACTTCATGCTTCATGTACTACTTCATGTACTACTTCATGTACTACTTCACGCTTCATGTACTGTTTCATGTACTACTTCATGTACTACTTCATGTACTACTTCACGCTTCATGTACTACTTCATGTACTACTTCATGTACTACTTCATGTACTACTTCATGTACTGCTTCATGTACTACTTCATGTACTACTTCATGTACTACTTCACGCTTCATGTACTACTTCATGTACTACTTCATGTACTACTTCATGTACTACTTCATGTACTACTTCACGCTTCATGTACTACTTCATGTACTACTTCATGTACTACTTCATGTACTACTTCATGTACTACTTCATGTTTCATGTACTACTTCATGTACTACTTCATGTACTGCTTCATGTACTACTTCATGTACTACTTCATGCTCATAGATTGTTAGTGTTTGAAGAAGACAGATAAATTACATCTTTGACATTCTCAGCTGTCATTTTTAAAATGAGGTTGAACAGATAACAGATGTAAACAGGTTACAGTAAAGTGACTTCAACATCCCACGAGGGGGGGGGGGGGGGGGGGGACTCATCCTCTCATCTGCTATGTCGCCCAATCGATAACTAGGACATCTAGATAAGGCTTCACAAACACACGGTTATCCCATGGAAGGACACGCACACACACACACACACACACACACACACACACACACACACACACACACACACACACACACACACACACATGATTCATACTGTTTGGACCCCCCCCTCTAATCTGAGGTCTACACATTGCTGATAGGCCTCAGAGTAGCTCCTCCCCCTCGTGCCCGTCACTCCGCCGTGGAATTCGTAGGTAAGCCGTGGCGTTTTTTCTACGCTCGATTGGCCACCGACTATTTCCTTTGGGGGAGGCCCATCTGCTCCCTCCATCCAGGCTGCAGCGCTCGGTCCCTGAAGGCAGCGTTAAATTAGAGAAGGCTGCAGCTTTCCTCCACGCTACGGACGGCTCTGATGTGACCCGGAGACCCCGTTGGTTGGGCAAAGGATACGAACAACTGGGTGTATCTTGATTTCTGTTTATAGGAGGGAGAGTATTGATTACATTCCACTCGCTCACTCTACACCGGACTCACTTGACATTGTTAATCTCATCTTGATGGTGCTAAGGCCATATCTCACAGGAGTTCTTTGAGATCCTATTCTGAAATTCAGAGCAGCTCCTGCTACGTCTCTGCATCGCTTCCTTCGCTGTATTGCTGCTCTCTTCGTCTCTCCTTCTTTCTTTATGTTATCACTACAGCTTCTGTGCATTTCCACAATAATGTGTGTGAGCGAAAGCTTACGCACGAGTGTGTAAGTGCGTGTGCAGCTGGATGACTGGCCAAGGTCTTTGAAGACTAAGACCTGGATGAAGGATTGAAAGGCCTCTTGAAGCCCCCTGGAAGCCCCTTCAGCCAACGCTGACACCCTCCAGGGGCAGAGGCGCTAGAGGAGGGAGATCAAAACCAGAGAGACGAGGCCAAGAGGTCGAAGTGAAAGATCCGGGCAGCATCAACAGTCCAAGGAAGTATCTGTGGTCTCTGCAGAATTTCTAAAAAGGGTCAGCGCAAGTGAGCAAAGAAAAAAGAAAAAGGCATGAAAACCAGGAAGAGTATGCTGCTGTGAAATGCCGGGTGCTCTTGGAGAAGAACGGGCTGAAACATCGTCCTGAGGGGGCGATGCCAGGCCCAAGGGCACCACATGCCAGTGATGCCTTGAAAGATATCGCGATCGAAAGATTTTCCGATGCCGGTTGGATTCCCGAATCCTCAACAATCCATTTTTCAACGGGCTCATTTGTATTTTGAAGCCGCGTTTGGTCCCAATCATATATTCAGGCCTGTCAGTGTAACAATGAAGGGAAGGGAAGATTCTGTCGCTCTCTTTTTCCTTTTGCCTTTTCTTAAAGTATCTTGTCAAAGCAGAAGCTGTTTTAAAGCCTTTTTCAATTGCCTCCCACTCACTACTTTGCAATTCAACGAGAAACAATTAAACAAGTGAGAAGCCTTAGCCATGACACCGACAATGGAGCACAGTGATGGCGATCAATAACGAGTCTGCAATTCACCGCTCGAGGTCAGCGAACTTAGCAGCACACCATGTGCTAATGGTCACCGAATGCTGGTGTGAAAGAATACTCTGGTAATAATATGTAATTCCTGCGCCGACACTTTTCCACGATTAGCCTGCTCTCATCCTCATCCTGCCCATCCATCACTGGCCAACAACAGGCACCTGGGGCAGACAAGAAGGAAGAACAAAAAAAGAGTCAAGAGAGCATTTCTCATTTAATTATTCATCCATTATTTTAGTAAACAGCTGCATAGTTTGATGAATATTTTGTCTGTAATCAGTGGACTCTGTCTTAAGAGTCTCTGGATCTTTATTCATCTGTCTTCCTCTCTCTCTTGTAACCTTCATCAGTACAGTGTAGAGCAGCTGAAGACACATATGGGCATTGATTTTCGCCCAGAGCCATGTGGGCTGAACTCAAAGAGAGCTTGTCAGAAGAGTCGGCGAGAGGGGGAGAAAGAAAGTACGAAAGAAAGAGGGAAGGGAGGACGGAAACCTCCCCAAACGAGCATCTGACAAAAACAAGGTGCCGGCCTGACCCTCACCACCTTCGACATGTGGGAACTCTTAGAGGAAAAAGATGCTGAAACAACAGCGAAACAAGAGGAAGGAGCCAAAAAATAACAAAGGGAAAGAAGCTGCTGTTCCCCCTCTACTTTGTGTTCGCCTTTTCTACATTTTCAACAAAGAAATTAATGCCCACTTCGAGCATGTCCGTTGGGCCACAATCTGTCGGCACGCTTTGATGTGCTCATTGCGGGCTCCTCTCAAGTCCTGTACGCCGAGTTCCTCAAACAAAGGGAATAAAATAGGAGGATAAAGAAAGACGAGAGCGAGCGGCCTGTTTTTTGTATTTGGCGAGGCACTACTTGTATTCCTAGCGGACATTCTGCCTTCAGCTCTCGTTCCTCGCGCTCTTGTTCCCCCTCTTTATCGCTCTCTCTCTTCCTCCTCTCCGGCGCCAGTCTTTGTTGGAAGGTAAGGACTTGGAGAAAGTTAATGATCAAACAGGTAAATCTCATTTTTCGTTTGATGTTTATTTATGTCTTTGCTCTATCCCTGCAGCATTCTACCCGAGACCCCACAAGTTTGTTCTTTCTCCTGTTTCACGTGCCAAAATGTACCTCTGTCAAACTTCTTAACCGGTGTGAATACGGCTACACCAACACTAAGCTGAACTGTGTCAAGGACAAAAAAAGGTGCTTTAAAAGCTGCATTAGGAGACATTCTGGCCACTTGGGGCCAGTGTAAAAAAGTCTGTGAACAAAACATTTACAAAACCAGCAAAAGCAGAACAATACTAGCTTTTTGTCCAGTGGTGTTTCTGGCCACTCAATAAGTCCAATATGTCTGCTCCTTCGAGCCCTCTCTTGGTCTCAACCAACTCAGAATCAGCTTTGTAGGCCAACTATGTCGCTTCCTGTCCTGTTTGGTGGCTGAACCCATGCACACAGTGATGGATGCTCCTCTGCTCTGCTTTGTGAGTGCGTTCCTGTTCTGGTTTTCAGCAGTCGGTCCCCACTACTGTCGGCCATCTCCTTGGAGTTTAACAGTACACAAGGGTGTTGCTGTTGTAAGACTTTAGTCGGCCTGTATCTCCAGCTTTGTCTCGTCCAAGTGACCACGGACTTTGAGTTTCTGCCTTGATGTTGGATGAAGATGACCCAGACAGGGATCAGAGAGTCCCAACGAGGCGCGGAAAAAGAAGAGCGATAGGCGTCCTTTACTGTGGCGCAGCAGTGTGGCATTGACCCTGGTGGGACACTTTGCAAGCCGTCTGTAATTTGGTAAACTGTACACCCACTTTCATTTATGTAATAGCAGATTCAGCCGTCTCAGCGGTTTTCCCCCGTAGCTGCAGGTGGAGAGTTGCGGGTGGAGTGTCCTCGATGTGTGTTTGCTCGGTTGATGAGCAGCTACCGAAGCAAGTCCGAAATCTCTGCTGTCGCATTTTAGGGGCGCTCCAACGTGTTGTTCACGTCTTTGCTTCCAGGTAATCTTTTGGGTCACTAAAACGTTTCCGTTTCAATGGGTGAAAAGGTTTCGCTTGTCAGATGGTCAAAAGTTCCTTTGTGGTGAATGTGACCCGAGGAGAGCAGATGACGGGATTAACAAACCAAAGCAGAACGAGTAAACACCAAGGCTGCCGTCGCCGTGCCAACCTGCAGTCATGTGGCTCTTGAGCAGCTAAATGCTCACGATGTTCACCAGCTAGTGTCTAACTTAACCTCTCTGCTTGTCAGTGCTGGGTAGGAAGCATGCAGTTATATTGTGTTCACTGAGAACAGAAGCCTCCTTGATGAGAGCTGTCGGAGTGAAAGTTGTACCCTGTGAATCTGTGCTATGCCATCGTTACAACGGCCCGATATTCAGAAGTCCTAGTAGTCCCAAAAATGTCCCATTTCTCAGAAAAAAAGACTCTTTGCAACAAACAAATGCACATTGGTAGTTAATATGGAGAAGGACAACATCTACCGTTGACCCATTACTCTGCCTCCTATTGCTTGCCTTCACCAGTTGGCTTGGTTTGGTTTGGGCATGAGGAGTAGGATTGGTTACGCTTGGGTTAAGAATACCAGGGTATGCCAACTAGAGGCAGTAGGGCGGGTCAGGCCTTCGCCATGGGAGGAAGAACAATATTGCGACCGGGAAGATGACGTTCCTCTGCATAAAACAATTGTCAATGTGCTTCTGATTGTTGCAGGGAAAGGTCATATATGTTCGTAGCGCTGGCTGTTTGTGTTCGGGATAACGGGCCAATGAGACATTTCTCAAGCTCTTGGAATAACAGTGTTTAAATGCTCCATCAAGCTAATGGCCACTGACTAGGAAGGCAATACTTATTGGTGGGTTTATCACGACAGTATAAGTAAGAGCCTTTTTTTCTAATAGAAACATATCAACTGGTGCAGCTTTAAACATTCTAAAAACCCTTTAGAACTGGTTTGATGTGGTCTTTTAATGGTGTGCTTTTCCCACTGGGCCGAATGCACCACGACATCGGGTCAGCAGTCACTGGACTGCACTGACATCTGTCAGCATAGCGATTATTGTAATGACATGATTAAAGCAAAGCAATGTCCCGTGCAACTCACAAGACCTTGC
>NC_046980.1:24338771-24356271 GCF_009769545.1 Cyclopterus lumpus
GCAGCTTTAGAAAGAACTTGTTCTTGTTGTGTCTTCTTGGTGGTAAAGACGCTCACAGCCAGAGGGCGTTTCACACTTAAGATTGCATCTGCATTAACCCTTCAACAAAACAAGGAAAAGGACCAGATTATTCTATTCTTGTTGTATATTTGTTCTATTGTATGATAATAATTGTTGTGTTTCATACATTTCATCACATTAGGTCTCCTTTGTTGGTATTAGTATGTCAGTCATGGTAGTTTTGCGCATTGAGTTGAGATAATTTTCTACCAATGTCTCCAGTCGTTGTTTGGGTTCTCCGTTCTACCTGAGGAACACGATGGGACCACATAACCAACTGGAACAGGACCGATACAGAAGGCTCAATCTTAGGTAACAAAAACACAAAGATTCCTATTTTCATGTGATCATAAGCCAAAGAAATTATACTTATATTATTTTTCTGTCAAAGATTCTCACTACACACTGGACCTTTAGGATTTAAGAATGTTTGTGAAATGTATTTTAGGATCCATCCTCTATAAGCGCTCACCCTGGCCCGGGTCGTGGGGGGCTGGAGGCGATCCCAGCTGGGTCACCTGTCCAGGTCCCCAGCTCTTTTCACAATAAAGGTCCCAAAGTTCAGTTCAAATGATGTGCATTATGTTACCACTTGTGGAAGCACACAGGCCTGTGGAGCAGCTCCTCCTTTGGAAAGAGTTGTTTTAATAAAGACGACTAAAGAAGAGCGTGAACACCACCTGACATGATAATAGTGAACCCAACACACATCACGTACATGCCTGCTCCGCTTCCTTAGAATTCTGGAAAAGCAGACTTCACCACTTAGAAAGAGAACTATTACTATTGCAGTAAACATGATGGCAATAAATAGCGTGGACATGTTTTGTTCTTTTCTTTATAGCAACATGAATCACTTCCTGGATATTTAAGTGCATAAATGAAAGCCTTTCATGTGGTTCATCGTGGCTTCATAAAGGGGAAGTCTCTATTATGGTATAAATAACAAGAACCATTGAAAAACTAAATTGCTTGTGCGTCTCTTATCTCGTCATCAAGGTACGCAAAGATTTATTAGTTCAGCACTTCACAGAAGTTGGATTTTTTTTTTATTGGTTTAGCGTTCTACTATTTCTTCATCTTTTTTGAACGTCATGCATTGGATTCCATATTATTGATATTGTATATGTAGAGTGTTCTCTCCAACCAACCACCGCCGCATAATTGGATAGCAAATACTAGTTTGTAGCAGTTAGCGTATGTAGTGTCTACAGAGGTCCCCAGAGGCCTTCCTCTGGCATGACACCTACTAACAGTTGTTGACCTCGTCAACAGTCAACCGGACACCTCTTCAGTATCCAAGAACAGGTGATTACTCAATGTGTGTCAAAAGGGCCTATTTTGAACCTTCCTTACTAAGGATCGTATGACGTCGTCGCTCATCCATACTCACAACTAATATGTGCAACTAAAATCCATACAGCACGATGTCTCCCCTCAGAGTCTGGAGACAGACAGAGAACCCGGACCCGAGGCCTCATGGGGTGGAGGACCGCGCGGTACTGAAGCCACACCCGATTCCAGTTGCACCATATTAACAGTTGCTTCCTTCCTCTCTTCTCAACCCTGTAATCCAAGCTGCCGTACACAAAGACTGTTTACACGGTTACAGTGAGCACAAACACTGAAGGCACAGAGTAAACACAAACAACAACACATGGAACATATTTAAACACACAGAAGCACAGAGGTATACACACACATGGACACACACCTGCCCCCTTCTCAGAACCTCTGGGGGACGGAAGGCCTTGACCTCGAAACCCGACCTCGATGGAGAGAAAAATGCTTCCACATTTCCCAAATATCCACACAGCGTGTCTGTTTTGGTAGCCGAACAAAGCAAAGAAAGAGTGTGTTTTTATCTGTTAACCCTTCACACACCTGGCTTCATGCCTTATTTTGACTTCTGGAAACGTCCTTGGTGGAGGCGCTCCAAGAGTTCCTTTCTCTCTTTGACTTCACACATTGTTGCTTTGACTACATTGATTGGTGCAGCTTATCAGGACAAAAGAAAGAAGGGAGCAAATATAACTTTTAGATCCCTGATCACGTTTCTTCGCCGCCGATGTAAACATTCTTTTTGCCACTGTCCCAAAACTCATTTAAAAAATCAGAAATTATAAATGATCCTTTTTCTTTGTTATAGTAATTTATTGTAGTCGTTTCTTTCATGACAAAAACACACAATTACAAATGATAAGGAAATATAAAAAAAATTATTGATTCAAACAAATCTTATCATTAGTAGTTTTAATGATGCTAATACGAGGCTAAGAGTAAACAGCTCATAATGAATCACATTTGACAAGATTACATGTGAACACATCATGATAACGTTGTAATTTACCCTAAACAATGTTTCCCTGAACAGAGCCTGAACGCATCATAATGTAACTGGAGGAAGCGTTTGTTAGCAGAGCAGCTAACGCTACTAGCTCTCATAACAATCTAAAAACATATTGGTTGTTTACAAAGTAACATTATCAGAGATCACCGACTGGAAAAACACGAATGTCGATGTCCTGGTCGCATATTTTACTGAATATTGGAGGATAATGAGATGACGTCGTCAGTAAAACTTTATTTCACACTGTGATGGTTAACATTAAACTGTTATTAATCTTCAAATGCTTGCTGAACCTTAAGGGGGATCCTTATGGGTCCTAATGGGTCCTAATGGGTCCTTATGGATCCTTATGGGTCCTTATGGATCAACAGTGGTCCGTTACACTTGATACCATACTGGAGGTGGCGCTGCTCGTTATGTACAGTCATAACCACATTGACAGTTACTCTGCCTCAACTCGTTAAGCCGTTATCTGTTGGACAACCTTATCTGTACATGGTTGGATTAAGAACAGTGTTATTGGGAGTAATGGCTGCAGGACAAGTAGCTAATTGGTTTCTGGAGCACATCCACACCAGTTGGACTGATTCCGTGTGTGTAAATTATATGTTGTAACCATCCCCGGGCTTCAGGCCGGGTTCAACCCTCTTCACACAGAATTTACATGTTTGGCCAAAACGTTTGTTGTACCTTTGACGCATTGCGTCGGCCTCAGATCTCTATGCTACGTATGCATTCGTTCAAATCACTAATGTACAATGTTGCCGCAGTCGTATACTAATCCCTCTCGGACAGGGATGAAGATGTAGAAAAGGTCTTGGTTGTACAGAGGGTCTCTGGCGATGTGGTTCCATATGGCTAATAGCCGCCTGGATCTCCTCAGGACACCTGATCTTTTATTCAAGTCAGCCCTTGTTCAGTACAACAAACTTCATTTATATTGCATGACCTAGTCAGCAGTATAGAGAGATGAATTAGCATACAGAGTCGCGGACACAGTGATTACAGAATGACAGGCGACTTACACGCCCCCCTGCAAAGAGCTGAACATGTCTTCATTTTATTATTTCTTTCCTGCGTCCTCCGATGGCCCGGAGCAGCTGATACAAGGCTTTAATAGAGAAAGACGAGTCGAGGGGAGCTTTAATAATGGATGGGCGACATTGGTGATGAAAGAAAGAGAGGCACAAAGTAAAAGAGAGCTGGGGAGAAGAAGAGAGAGCTTTGCTTAAAGGAGACTGTACAACCGCGTTATTGTGACCAGACCAGTTGGTTGGCGCCTAAATGCATTCCACATTATGGGCTCCCATGCTTTGTGGCAACATGGAATATTCTGCAGAACAAACAGTTTCGGTCATCGATGGAGGACGAGGGGTTCGGACGTCTCCATCGATTGGTTGCTGGTGCACAAGATGTGTTTGAGGTGGTGCCGTTGGCTCGTGGGAGACCGGCTTCCTTTCCTTGGTGTCGGCAGGAAGTGCAGGAACGTTCAGGCGTCGTTTGAGGAGACATACAATGCCAATGTTTTTGAGTAAGCGACATGGTCTTCAAGTAAGCAACAGAGTCCTCTGAGGGCGGTGGGACTATGAGGTGGATGGCTAACAAACAACCGCTGTTTGTGTCTTAACCATCTGGAAGCTTGTGGTGTAACCGTATGCATTAGGAAGGTATGCTAAGCTAGGTTGACATTGTGCGTGTCTGCAAGCCTGATGAAAGGCTAATATTAAACAGAAACGTACAATGCCAACATGTTTCCCTTAAAACTGGGTTGGCTATTTGAAGTTGTGTTTCTGTAAGTAGCTGGTACAACCTCAACGCTTGTCTACTTCATTCCCCGAGACAACGTCAAGTTGTTATGATAATTGTCATCCTGTTATAATTCCAATCATCCATTATTTCTATTGTGGTTATTATTGTTGTTGTGGTGTATCTCTCTGTCTCTGACCTCAACCAGTCAAGGCAGCCGGTCGCCCAACCGGCTCAAGGTGTCTTACCAATAAAGGGGAGTTCTTCCTGACCCCCGTTGGGTCTCAGTAGAATCCATATTATGGTCTACACCATATGAGTGTCATGAGTTACCTTCTCTTGTGATTTGTGTCCCAAAAGATTGTTGCTCTCAAAGTTCAGATGACTCCTATATTCTCACGTGTGCCGCATTTATCTGATGATTGGTGAGAAATGTCTAAATGAATGTGAGAGAACCCGATCTGTGGTGTTTTGGCCTTTCATGGAGCTACTTTACAAACACCTGACGTGGTCTGAACACTTGGTTACCCTCCTGTCCCACTGGGGGGGTGGACCCCCTTGGCATGCCTTGAGCCTCTGACCCCTCGTGTCTGCATGCGTTGAAGCGGTAATGAGCGATGGGCCCGGGATCAAACCCGTGACCCACTAATTCACTGCTGCACCAACTGTTATTCTCCTTCCAGTCATCTATTCATTTTGATTTGACCATGTTTATGATAACTGAAGAGAAGTACGAAAAAAGAAAGAGTATAAATAGAAAGCTGAAGAAAATATGAGTGTGTGTAAATATTAGAGTGATATTCAGGAGAAAAGGGGAACCGCGCGCGTGTGTGTGTGTGTGTGTGTGTGTGTGTGTGTGTGAAGAGGGGTTGTAATGTATTCAGGACAAGCCTGGCCAACCACTACTATCAAAGGGACCTGCCTGGCGAACTGTAATAACTGGAAAATTATTTTGATAGCCTGAAACAATCTTGGATATCACAGAACTTTATTAAAATAATATCAAATCAAATTAGCCTGTATCCCCATAATGAATTAGGTAACAGGTTACGCCGATATTAATCTCCTGGCTGGCTTGCAGGCATGACGGCTTCAGCATTTAATCAGGACTATCTCCCCCCGCCCCCCCCCCCCCCCTCTCTCTCTCTACACACATCCAGGAGAACCCTGGACATACAGCAGGGGGAGGAAGCCCCCCCCCCCCCGTGTCACTCGCCCCAGGTGAGGTTATTGAAGAGCAGAGGACTCAGAGGGTTATCTGGTTGTGATTAGCAGCTGACCCACAGGGTCCTTTTGAGGACCATCTTCCCCATCTTCATGCCGGGCTAACGCCCATTTAAAGGGACATTCGCACCTTCAGTCCGTGGATTATTTTTCTTTTCACATTATGTGCATCAATACTGACATATTGGATCTGCTTGATGTCACAGACATATGTTGAATGGCCTCTTAGCTGCTTTTAGAAACAACGCCATTGAAAGTCAATCACAACTCTTTTGATTCTGAAGGTCCAACGGAAGTACGAGGTCATCGAGGTCAGCGCAGGCGGAGAGGAGGTGGACAGGACACAGGACGACGGTGTGAAACCAAAGGTCAGACTTTAAAATGACCTCAACCTCGTGAAGTGGTTCATCCTGTGAGATCACGTCGTCCTGACCCGATGAAGGTGAGGCTTCTCTAAACGAGCTGCGTCCCCACCCGTCACCGTGAAGCACCGCGCCGAGGTTCACGCGCACCAACGTGGGTCGGCAGCCCGTTTAAAGGGACACGTCGCCATCAACACACGTCTGTTATCTGAATTACAACACACCCATTTAGATTTGGTTCCCATGGGGAGAGAAAAACCCTACCCGGGCCTAGTCTCTCGAGTACAGCCTGTGAACAGGTGAAGAAGAAGAAGAAGAAGAAGAAGAAGAAGAAGAAGAAGAAGAAGAAGAGGAAGAAGAAGAAGAGGAAGAAGAAGAAGAAGAAGAAGAGGTTTAAAGAGTCCTTTATTCCACTATCACAAGAACAGCTTCATTTGAAAACCAAGTAAATAAAAAATCAAACAAACATACACCCAAATATTACCAAAGAACAAACAAACAAACAAAATATATATCCAAAGAACGCAAACAAAATAAACAATCCCAATATTCAAAAATGTACCAGCAGCTCACCACCAGTACCCACTGAGCATAGCATGCTCCCAGTAGTCCATTTATCCCTAAAAGCCTGAACATTGTCCACAGCCTGGTAGTAGGCGTGTTCCACCCCGAGTCGGGCTTTCAGCAGTCCCTTCAGAACCCTCACCGGATCCTCACTGCCGGCTCCCCTTGCCCAATTCTTCCGTGGCAACCAGATGGCCAACTTGGCAGAACCAGACACAAAGTTCACCAGTGTGTGGACAGCCTTCTTATTTATGCAATATTTCGTCCCAAAAGTAAAAATAAAGTGAAAGAAAAGTCCTCTCCAAGACCCCGAAACCATCCCTTCAAAAGTTCAAAAAGGCCTGAGAGCCGAGGACACTGAACAAACAGGTGTTCCAGGGTTTCCGCCTCACAGCAGAAAAAACACTCCTCCCCAATGTGTGGATCCAGGTGTGCCCGGTATCTATTCGTGGCTATGGCCCCGTGCACTACCCTCCACTGGAGGTCTGCCGTCCGCTTCTCAATAGGAAGTTTGTACAAGCACCTCCAACTGCCTTTTGGGGACGAAACTGGACGCATACTGGCAGACTGCAGTGTTTGAGTCCTTATGCAACTGTTGAAGAACAAAGGTTCCTTGAGCAGCCACACGCCCGGAGTCTCATCCGCTTCACGTGAGATGTTAAGAACATGCCAGGCCTGCAGAACAGAGCTGTAAAACGGCATTAGACCAGACAGGTCCACTACCTCAGGCTGTAAGAGAAAAAGGTGTTTATCATACCCCAACCGCCCGGCTCTTCTCAGTAGCAGTCGAGCAGCATCTATCCAGCTGGGGCCACAGCCATAGAGCAGCCTCTGTGTAGTCCGAAGTCTGAAAGAGGCAATCTTGGACTGGATATCGATGAGACCCTGCCCCCCTTCTGCCACCGGCAGATAGAGAGCCGCCGCACAAACCCAGTGCCGGCCAGACCAGAAGAAGTTCACGACAGACTGTATCTCTGTCATGAGGCCACTTGGTGGTGTCAGCGCAATGAGCCTGTGCCAAAGAGTCGAGGCAACCAAATTATTAGCAACCAGAACTCACACCTTCTCCTTAACTCCCACCCAGTTCCTTTTCTGATACTCCTCAGGGCCTAAAAACACACCCAACACCTTTAATCCCTCTTTCCCCCACTGAAGCCCTGCAGGCAGGTGAGGCACAATCTGCTGTCTCCACTGTCCCACCAACAAAGCTTCAGATTTTTCCCAGTTCACCCGTGCAGATGAAGCCTTCTCATAAAGAGACAGAGTATCCCTCAGACAGTGAACATCTCCCTGGTCCCTGATGAAGATGTTTACATCATCAGCATACGCAGACACAGCGAGGAGACGGCAAAGACTGGAAGACCCAGGCAGTGAGTTGACTTCTCAACCTGCACAACAGTGGCTCAAAAGCAAGGCTGTACAGCTGCCCTGAGATAGGACAACCCTGCCTTATCCCCCGCCGTACAGGGATCGGTCGACTCAGCCCAGCTCCCATCTTCACCATACATTCAGCAGCCTTGTACAACAAACCCACCCAAGCCACAAAACCCTCACCAAGCCCAAAAGCCCAGTGCAGAGAACAGGTAAGTGTGGTTCGCCCTGTCAAAAGCCTTCTCTTGATCCAGTGAAACAATGCCAACATCTACATCATGGGATTTACACACATCAAGCACATCACGCATTAGAAAAATATTGTCCATGACTGTTCTCTCTCTGGGATACAGTATGTTTGGTCACTGTCTACAACTACTTCCAGGTAGTCTCTTAGTCTGTTGGACAAGGCTCTGGAAAGCACCTTATAGTCTGTACAAAGCAGGGCCACTGGTCTCCAGTTCTTAAGAAGAGCCAAGTCGCCCTTCTTGGGCAGCAAGGAGAGGACCGCCCGCAGGCAGGAAACAGGTAGTGATCCTGTTTGAAAACATTCCACCAACACACAATGTAAGTCAGAACCAACGCTGTCCCAGAATTGTTTAAAGAAGTCTGTGGAGAGGCCGTCAATTCCCGGAGTCTTTCCTGAAGACATCTGCTTCACTGCAGCCGTCAGCTCCTCCAGGGTCAGCTCTCCATCCAGTGCCGTCCTCTCTGAAGGACTGAGCTGTGGAAGACCCTCCAGGAGCTCCTTACGGCTCTCCTCACAGCATTGCTCTTCCCCAAACAGAGAAGCGTAGAAATCCACAGCATGGGTTGTCATCTCTCCTTGGTCAGTGGTTACCCTGCCTCCTGGGAGCTTCAGGCAGGCCATTCGCTTCCTTTGCGCCGTCGATTTCTTCAGATTGAAAAAAAACGAGGTTGGGGCATCCATGTCCTTCAGTTGGAGAAAACGGGACCTAACTAGGGCTCCCTTCACCCTCTCATGCAGGAAGGAGCTCAACTCCGACCTCCTCTCCTTCAGCAGTCGACCTGCACTGGGATCCGGGTCTCTCTGGAAGCCCTCCTCGATGCTCTTTATGTTGGCTTCCAGGTCTTTGACAGCAGACTTAATTCTAGTGGTGGCGTTTGCGGTGTACTGCTGGCAGAACACACAGATTTGTGCTTTCCCGACATCCCACCATTGCTTCAAAGAATTGAAACAAACTTTGTCAGTTCTCCACTGCTGCCACAGAACCCTAAAACTCTGACAAAAAGTGTTATCCTGCAGCAGTTTATCATTAAAATGCCAGTAAGAATGAACCCTTTCACCTGGTGAGGTCATCAGAACTAGACTGACGAGGTGGTGATCGGTGAACCCAACTGGACTGATGGTGCTGTTTTTAATCCTAGAACTGAGACTATGTGAGATGTAGATTCGGTCCAGCCTGGCTGCGCTTATCCTGTTGTTGGTGACCCTAACCCAAGTGTACTGCCTATATTGTGGGTGTTTTACTCTACATGTATCCAACAGATCCAACTGTGTGATGACATGATGGAGACTCTGAGCTGACTGTGGGTGTGGCTCCCCACTGTTCCTGTCTATAGCGAAGTGCAGTTAAAATCCCCTCCGATGATCAGCTGCTCCTGCTGGCAGCTCTGCAGCTCGCTTTGCAGCATCGTAAATAAGCGGGCTCTCTCTGGCCCCTGATTAGGTGCATATATGTTAGCAAAGCAGTAGACCGAGCCCTCTATCTCTGCCCTCACCATCAGCAAACGACCCTTCACCACCTCCGTGACGGACAGAACTGAGGCTTTAGCCGCTGTTCTGAACAGCACAGCTACCCCGGCACTGAGATTGGTGCCGTGGCTCAGGGTGCAGGAGCCCTCCCACCATAATCCCCAGTCCACTTCATCTGCTGGAGTGGTGTGAGTTTCCTGCAAAAAGTTTTTGATTAACAACTTCCATTACTAACGCCCTTTTTTTTCCATCCCTCCCACCATTTATGTTTAGAGACCCTAAATAAAAGCTCTGCATAGGAAAATGAGAGGATAGAAAGGAAACAAGACAATACAAAGAAACAGAAGGAAAACCCCGTGTGACACATGACCATAAACTGTTTACTTTGCGTTTTGTAACCTTTCTCATCCCCTTCATTTCCTACCGTGACTTTCCTCAGTAATGTGATGTGTTTCTTCAGATGAAACCTCTTCCGTTCGCTTAAGAGATCCAGCCCCACCTGTCTCTGCACCCACTTCAATAAATCTGCCCACATTGGCAGATTTATTGAAGGTTTCATTTAAAAACTCATTTATCTCTTCTAGTGAATACAGGTCTGTGGCTTTAGTGCCCGTTTCAGAACCCGATCCAGAATCTGAACCGCTCTGGTACTCCATGTCCTCAGCCTCACAGGACAGCTGGCTGTTGGACACAGCTCCTCCACCCTGTCCTTCCTCTGAGGCTCTGCTCTGACCTCCAGCTGCAGAACCTGGAGCTGCCTCTACACAGCCTGCCTGTGATGGTGCTGTGGTACCATCTGCAGTGAGGTTCTCAACCACAGGAGACACGCTCTGATCTTTCTTGTCCACATTATTATTATTATTATTATTATCAACGGATGCGGCACTAACTGGACCAACTACAGCCCCAACAACAGGACCCGCTGAGTCAGCGAGGTCCACCCCAACAACAGGAACCGCCGCGAAAGCAGGGTCCACCCCAACAACAGGACCCGCTACGTCAGCGAGGTCCACCCCAACAACAGGACCCGCTACGTCAGCGAGGTCCACCCCAACAACAGGACCCGCTACCTCAGCGAGGTCCACCCCAACAACAGGACCCGCTACGTCAGCGAGGTCCACCCCAACAACAGGACCCGCTACCTCAGCGAGGTCCACCCCAACAACAGGACCCGCTACGTCAGCGAGGTCCACCCCAACAACAGGACCCGCTACGTCAGCGAGGTCCACCCCAACAACAGGACCCGCTACGTCAGCGAGGTCCACCCCAACAACAGGACCCGCTACCTCAGCGAGGTCCACCCCAACAACAGGACCCGCTACGTCAGCGAGGTCCACCCCAACAACAGGACCCGCTACGTCAGCGAGGTCCACCCCAACAACAGGACCCGCTACGTCAGCGAGGTCCACCCCAACAACAGGACCCGCTACCTCAGCGAGGTCCACCCCAACAACAGGACCTTCTACCTCAGCGAGGTCCACCCCAACAACAGGACCTTCTACCTCAGCGAGGTCCACCCCAACAACAGGACCCGCGGCGTCAGCGAGGTTCACCGCATCAACGGGACCGGCCGCGGCGTCCGCGGCGATCGCCGCGAGAAACGGCGCATCCGCGGCCGGGGCTTCCGCACTCTTCTGCTGCTTATGCGGACACGAGTAGCGCTTGTGACCCACGTCTCCGCACTCAAAACACTTGATCTGCCCCGAGCTCGCGTACACCATGTACGACCCGTCCAGGTGCTTCACCTGGAACGACACCTCCAGGGTCTGAGTCGGCGAGTCCAGGAACATGAAAGCCTGCCGTCTCAGAGACAGCACGTGCCTCAGTTTGGGGTCCTTACAGCCCAAACTGATCATTTTAAATCCACTAGCGAACTTCCCAAACCTGCGCAGTTCGACCTCTAACAGCTCGTTCGGTATGAACCAGCTGGTGGACACCAGCCTCGCTCTTCATGAATACGACCACCGCCTTGTTCATCCTCGAGGCGAAGGAATGGTTGTCGTGTCCGACCTGCTCCCCGACAGCCAGCAGCACCTCCTCCACCGACACGCTGCTGTCCGGCGGAACGACCCGGGCTCCCTGCCGGAGGGTCGGGCGTGACGTCTCAGAGGACGCCATCCCCCCACACAACCCCCAAGAACACACTACTACCTGCTCTGTACCTCACCTGATCATGCACGAAGACGGAAAACCAGACAAGAACCCCAAAGCAGTGAACTTCCACTCCAACTCCGCACCACGCTCACTCACACAACCGGAAACGGAAGGAGAAGAAGAAGAAGAAGAAGAAGAAGAAGAAGAAGAAGAAGAAGAAGAAGAGGAAGAGGAAGAGGAAGAGGAAGAGGGAGAGGGAGAAGAAGAAGAAGAATAAGAAGAAGAAGAACTGTGCCTCTTCTTTCCTCCTCCGCCACCTCTTCTTATTTAGGCCCCCCCCCTTCACCTCAAACCCCCTCCGGCTGATATTGCTGTCGCTTTCCCTCTTATCTGTCCCCAGCCTGCCCCCCCCCCCCCCCCCCCCCTTCTTGTCGTGTTGCCCGGGCGGACTGCGCCATGCGGCCCGGGGACGGCGGGGGACACTAAATCTTTTGATGCAGCCGTTTGTGGCGATAGCATCTGAACTCGCCGCGCCTTTGCCAGGCGGCGCTGACAGATGTAGCAGGACCCCTCCACAGCTCGCGGCTATTGGGTATCTATTGCTGGTGTGTGTGTGTGTGGGTGTGGAGGTGTGGGTGTGGAGGTGTGTGTGTGTGCGTGTGTGCGTGTGTGTGTGCTGTCCAAATAAAGGGAGCACACAAATACAGTTATTAACATATCTGTCACATGCATTGAGCCACACATCTACAATTACATGCAAGTTCATGCCGACACACACACACACACACACACACACACACACACACACACACACACACACACACACACACAGAAACAAAGTCATGTCACTCATTTCCTCATATTCATATCATATAAAGCCATCTTTCCTATTAGAGTCGCAGCACTTAGAGGTGAAATATGAAGCTCTTTATCTTGCCATCCAGGTACATTCATCCCTCGGTGTCGGAGGCGTGCGTCCTTGAACTTCGGTGCACACACAACGCTCGGCACGGATCCCCTTTTCTTTTCATGCTCTCAAAGACTGTTACACATTTGGTCTGGAAAGTGAAAGTGACAAAATGATGCTTCTCCTGCTGCCATAGTGTGTGTGTGTGTGTGTGTGTGTGTGGGGGGGGGACTCCTGTAACGGGCGGCAGCGTTTGGTTTGTGACACACAAAGAAGACGAGTTTGAAACTGAATCTTTTTGGGAGCGTTTGTGCGTCTGTGGCTGACAATGCTCGTGTTCAAATATGCATCAGTGCACGTGTGCCGTCCCCCCACTGGGGGCTTGAGTGTGGGCCATCTGGCGGCTCTGGAGGATGGGGGGTGCTTCCCGTTACGATGGCTCCTCCGCCCCCCCGTGCCCTCCCCTCTGTGGTTCCAGCAGACCCCTTTGGATCCCACACTCGACGCCCCCATTCAGACACACACAACACACACACACACACACACACACACACACACACACACGGCATGTGTGTTTTTAACTTCTGAGGTGTGAACTTCAGTGTTGATTTTCCTTTTCTTCTTGAATCCACAACATAAAGAGTCTTAATAGAACATCAGAACATAGATATGATTTATACCTCCTATACTATAAGAATTGATTTAATGGCTAGTATCTGTTTCAACTTATTATTTACTTTATTATATTTCTACGTTACTGCTGGAAGAAAGCACTTTTCCTTCTTTTTAAAGTGGCTTTAATTTATCGTTACGAAGTAAATATGTAAAATTTGATTTATAAAGGAAAGGAATTTTACAGGGTATTACTGAATGTTCAATTAAATGTACTTTATTCAATTTATTATAAATGTATTATATTAATAAATGTATTGTCATGATTACTTTGTGAAAGTCCTGCTTGTGTTTCCTCCTTTAAAGATAACTCGAAGGCTTCTGTTCCAGACACTGAGGTCATGGCTGCATCTCTCTGGGAAGTCACTATTTAAATGATCATATCAATAACATCATTTCATTTCTGACCCTGTCTTAAGTTCACCATCATTTTATTAAAACGCTACTTTTTAAAACGCTACTTTTAATAGGCCTAAACCTCTTTCAGTTCCATGGACACTCAGCAAGGCGCTTTTATCTACAATATTTCATTACATTAAATATTTAATTTACCTGTCATATGTTGCAAAATGAGCACCTTCTGTAATCTGTAATCAGTGTTATTAGTGTTGCTGAATGTGGGGCTGCTGTCCGTGGTGCTGATCTAAGGACCAACCCTAACCCGCTGCAGAGGGAATGCTGTTTAGGAATGTCGTGGAAACGATGCGAAAGTCAAATATGGACGTGTCCGTTTGGGAATGAGGGCCCAAAAAAAAACAAAGCGCACAGCCGGAGAGGAAGGAGGACCATTCATGCACACAGGTGTAAACCCTTTTAGTGAATACAGCATCCATATGTGCATCAAATTATTCCATAGTCATACACACACACACACACACACACACACACACACACACACACACACACACACACACACACACACACACAACAATAAATACAACTGTCAGGTCCAGATTATCATGTAGCCCACTTACATCCCCTCCTGCCCCTTCTTCACCAGGCGGCGTCATGGGAACAATGGGCTAATGAGATTTAAGGATAGGGGCCTGAGCGGCTGCCAAATTACTGCAAGCCAAGAAAAAAAATCTTCTCCCCCCCCCCCACCCCCTTTTCCTCCACTTTTTATTATTATTTATTTTTACAAGCACCCATATGTGTCATTCAAACCAGCTTTAATGGAGAAAGATCTTTGCATATGTAAGTGACAGAGCTGGAACCCCATTACCGGCATTCAGTGGAGCTGTGGAGAGGCTCTCCAGGCCGGGATTACTGACCATTAGGGCTTATTTCTGCTCCTCCAGGCAATTATTGCAACTACCTCCCCCCCGCCCCCGAACACACACACACACACACACACACACACACTCACACTCACACACACACACACACACACACTCACACTCACACTCACACTCACACTCACACACACACACACACACACACACACATGCTGGTACTCCACATTCAGGTCATTCTAACTTTAAATTAAAGGCTAATTAATTACTACGATTACAAATGTGGTTTTGTTGATTTAACACAGACCACCAACATTGCCTTTGGGCTCTTTATGATTCTTGTGCTTTGATGCTTTCATATTTTCATTAAATATAAACTAAAAGCCTTCTACAACCTTTCACAATGAAACGCAGCCTAGTTCTGGACAAACGGTGATAACGAGCAACAGGAAGTGGACAACAATGACAACGCAGATACATAATCACAGAAAACACGAGCGCTCCATCGCCTCGCCGATGTGGCACAAACGTTAGCTCGTGGCTAAAAGTGAGTCTCTTGAATGCAGCGTCTCGGAGGTATTAATTATGTAAATGCCGTACAATACTTCTGGCACTTCTCTTGCTATTGCCTGTGACTGAAGAACAGCTGAGCATGATGGGAACGCCGTTCATGAGGATGACGTTGGGTCACGACAACTCGAGGTTCACGATGATGGCGTGAGACAGGAAAGTGATCACGAGTAAACAACATTAATTCTCTGGGGGGCATGCATTAAAAAATGGCCCAAAATGAAACTATAGGACTCAACTTCACTCACACATAAACGTCAGCATTCATTCATGTTACTCTGTCCGCATGATGACATCACTACAGTATAAACACATTGAAAGTTGAGCCCCTCAATTGGAAGGCGTCGTTAAGGACACAGTGATGGTCTTAATGAACACGTCTCCATGTCCTCTGCAGACAGCCGATGCTCCAGCCTCTCAGAACAGGGAACGCCGTGCACTCGTGGAAAGGTGCACGTTTAATTAGAGTGAGGGAGTGAGATGGTTCGGGTTTGATCGCCCTCTTCAGATGTCGGTGTTTCTCAGTGTGAGCGTGGCTCATGTAGACGTTGGCATGAGGCATTGTGACCATAGATTTCACTCTTTGTGGGGTCTGGTACATTTTAACAACCGGCCAGGTGTTTGAAAAGTGACACAGACTTTACACCCTTCATTAAAAGTGTTTTTAATGATTAGATCAATAACCTGGTATTAATGTGTGTCGTCCACATTGGGACCTGATTGAGGTCCGACGGCTCTGTCCCGACCCGACGTAGAGCCGATCCGAGTCAGCCAACGTGCAAAAAGGTCCAACCCCCCAAACTCAAACCGCCAACTGCGTTACAGAAGAGTAAGAGACCGTATAAGAAGTGGACGTAGTCATCGGGACGTCCCGTTGGTTTGTGGAACCTCCATTTACAAAAATGTTCCTTCGCTATCTTGGAATACGGCCGTCGCCATTTAGTTTTTTTTAATGAACAGAAGTTACCATATTTGAAATGTGGAGGAGTGACGTAGAGACAGCGACCTGTCAATCACAGTCAGCCCGCCCCTAAAGCATCCCCTGCTTTACGGTCACGCATCACGCTGTGTTGAAGAAGACTTGAAACTAGAGATTGAGACCAAAAACTAATGTTTACAATGTTTACTGAGGGAATACATCAAGAGAAGTAGAGTCATTTATATAGACTTCTATACAACCAGAGGAGTCGCCCCCTGGTGGTCAGGAGAGAGAATGCAGCTTTAACACATGAAGCATAGACTTCTATACAACCAGAGGAGTCGCCCCCTGGTGGTCAGGAGAGAGAATGCAGCTTTAACACATGAAGCATAGACTTCTATACAACCAGAGGAGTCGCCCCCTGGTGGTCAGGAGAGAGAATGCAGCTTTAACACATGAAGCATAGACTTCTATACAACCAGAGGAGTCGCCCCCTGGTGGTCAGGAGAGAGAATGCAGCTTTAACACGTAAAGCATAGACTTCTATACAACCAGAGGAGTCGCCCCCTGGTGGGCAGGAGAGAGAATGCAGCTTTAACACGTGAAGCATAGACTTCTATACAACCAGAGGAGTCGCCCCCTGGTGGGCAGGAGAGAGAATGCAGCTTTAACACGTGAAGCATAGACTTCTATACAACCAGAGGAGTCGCCCCCTGGTGGTCAGGAGAGAGAATGCAGCTTTAACACGTGAAGCATAGACTTCTATACAACCAGAGGAGTCGCCCCCTGGTGGTCAGGAGAGAGAATGCAGCTTTAACACATGAAGCATAGACTTCTATACAACCAGAGGAGTCGCCCCCTGGTGGTCAGGAGAGAGAATGCAGCTTTAACACATGAAGCATAGACTTCTATACAACCAGAGGAGTCGCCCCCTGGTGGTCAGGAGAGAGAATGCAGCTTTAACACGTAAAGCATAGACTTCTATACAACCAGAGGAGTCGCCCCCTGGTGGGCAGGAGAGAGAATGCAGCTTTAACACGTGAAGCATAGACTTCTATACAACCAGAGGAGTCGCCCCCTGGTGGGCAGGAGAGAGAATGCAGCTTTAACACGTGAAGCATAGACTTCTATACAACCAGAGGAGTCGCCCCCTGGTGGTCAGGAGAGAGAATGCAGCTTTAACACGTGAAGCATAGACTTCTATACAACCAGAGGAGTCGCCCCCTGGTGGTCAGGAGAGAGAATGCAGCTTTAACACGTGAAGCATAGACTTCTATACAACCAGAGGAGTCGCCGCCTGGTGGTCAGGAGAGAGAATGCAGCTTTAACACGTGAAGCATAGACTTCTATACAACCAGAGGAGTCGCCCCCTGGTGGTCAGTAGAGAGAATGCAGCTTTAACACGTGAAGCATAGACTTCTATACAACCAGAGGAGTCGCCCCCCTGGTGGTCAGGAGAGAGAATGCAGCTTTAACACGTGAAGCATAGACTTCTATACAACCAGAGGAGTCGCCCCCTGGTGGTCAGGAGAGAGAATGCAGCTTTAACACATGAAGCATAGACTTCTATACAACCAGAGGAGTCGCCCCCTGGTGGTCAGGAGAGAGAATGCAGCTTTAACACGTGAAGCATAGACTTCTATACAACCAGAGGAGTCGCCCCCTGGTGGTCAGGAGAGAGAATGCAGCTTTAACACGTGAAGCATAGA
>NC_046980.1:24366271-24376271 GCF_009769545.1 Cyclopterus lumpus
ACTGTAACACATACTGTAACAAGTACTGTGACGAGTACTGTAACACGTACTGTAACGAGTACTGTAACGAGTACTGTAACAAGTACTGTAACAAGTACTGTAACACATACTGTAACAAGTACTGTAACGAGTACTGTAACACATACTGTAACAAGTACAGTAATACATACTGTAACAAGTACTGTAACGAGTACTGTAACAAGTACTGTAACAAGTACTGTAACGAGTACTGTAACAAGTACTGTAAAGAGTACTGTAACAGGTACTGTAACAAGTACTGTAACAAGTACTGTAACGAGTACTGTAACACATACTCTAACAAGTACTGTAACACATACTGTAACAAGTACTGTAACGAGTACTGTAACAAGTACTGTAACAAGTACTGTAACAAGTACTGTAACGAGTACTGTAACACATACTGTAACGAGTACTGTAACAAGTACTGTAACAAGTACTGTAACGAGTACTGTAACACATACTGTAACGAGTACTGTAACGAGTACTGTAACAAGTACTGTAACGAGTACTGTAACGAGTACTGTAACACATACTGTAACAAGTACTGTGACGAGTACTGTAACACGTACTGTAACGAGTACTGTAACGAGTACTGTAACAAGTACTGTAACGAGTACTGTAACGAGTACTGTAACACATACTGTAACAAGTACTGTAACGAGTACTGTAACACATACTGTAACAAGTACAGTAACACATACTGTAACAAGTACTGTAACGAGTACTGTAACAAGTACTGTAACAAGTACTGTAACGAGTACTGTAACAAGTACTGTAAAGAGTACTGTAACAGGTACTGTAACAAGTACTGTAACAAGTACTGTAACGAGTACTGTAACACATACTCTAACAAGTACTGTAACACATACTGTAACAAGTACTGTAACAAGTACTGTAACAAGTACTGTAACAAGTACTGTAACGAGTACTGTAACACATACTGTAACAAGTACTGTAACGAGTACTGTAACGAGTACTGTAACAAGTACTGTAACGAGTACTGTAACACATACTGTAACGAGTACTGTAACGAGTACTGTAACGAGTACTGTAACAAGTACTGTAAAGAGTACTGTAACAGGTACTGTAACAAGTACTGTAAAGAGTACTGTAACAGGTACTGTAACAAGTACTGTAACGAGTACTGTAACGAGTACTGTAACGAGTACTGTAACGAGTACTGTAACGAGTACTGTAACACATACTGTAACGAGTACTGTAACGAGTACTGTAACGAGTACTGTAACAAGTACTGTAAAGAGTACTGTAACAGGTACTGTAACAAGTACTGTAACGAGTACTGTAACGAGTACTGTAACAAGTACTGTAACGAGTACTGTAACGAGTACTGTAACAAGTACTGTAACAAGTACTGTAACGAGTACTGTAACACATACTGTAACAAGTACTGTGACGAGTACTGTAACACGTACTGTAACGAGTACTGTAACGAGTGCTGTAACAAGTACTGTAACGAGTACTGTAACACATACTGTAACACATACTGTAACAAGTACTGTAACGAGTACTGTAACAAGTACTGTAACGAGTACTGTAACTAGTATTGTAACGAGTACTGTAACGAGTACTGTAACACATACTGTAACGAGTACTGTAACGAGTACTGTAACAAGTACTGTAACAAGTACTGTAACGAGTACTGTAACACATGCTGTAACAAGTACTGTAACGAGTACTGTAACAAGTACTGTAACGAGTACTGTAACACATACTGTAACAAGTACTGTAACGAGTACTGTAACGAGTACTGTAACAAGTACTGTAACAAGTACTGTAACGAGTACTGTAACGAGTACTGTAACAAGTACTGTAACGAGTACTGTAACGAGTACTGTAACACGTACTGTAACAAGTACTGTGACGAGTACTGTAACAAGTACTGTAACAAGTACTGTAACGAGTACTGTAACACGTACTGTAACAAGTACTGTAACGAGTACTGTAACAAGTACTGTAACAAGTACTGTAACGAGTACTGTAACACATACTGTAACAAGTACTGTAACGAGTACTGTAACTAGTATTGTAACGAGTACTGTAACGAGTACTGTAACACATACTGTAACAAGTACTGTAACGAGTACTGTAACTAGTATTGTAACGAGTACTGTAACGAGTACTGTAACGAGTACTGTAACGAGTACTGTAACTAGTATTGTAACGAGTACTGTAACGAGAACTGTAACACATACTGTAACAAGTACTGCAACAAGTACTGTAACGAGTACTGTAACACATACTGTAACAAGTACTGTAACGAGTACTGTAACTAGTATTGTAACGAGTACTGTAACGAGAACTGTAACACATACTGTAACAAGTACTGCAACAAGTACTGTAAAGAGTACTGTAACAAGTACTGTAACTAGTACTGTAACGAGTACTGTAACACATACTGTAACAAGTACTGTAACGAGTACTGTAACAAGTACTGTAACGAGTACTGTAACGAGTACTGTAACGAGTACTGTAAAGAGTACTGTTACAGGTACTGTAACAAGTACTGTAACGAGTACTGTAACAGTACTGTAACGAGTACTGTAACGAGTACTGTAACACATACTGTAACAAGTACTGTAACGAGTACTGTAACAAGTACTGTAACAAGTACTGTAACGAGTACTGTAACAAGTATTGTAACGAGTACTGTAACGAGTATTGTAACAAGTATTGTAACGAGTATTATAACGAGTATTGTAACGAGTATTGTAACAAGTACTGTAACGAGTACTGTAACAAGTATTGTAACGAGTACTGTAACGAGTACTGTAACGAGTACTGTAACGAGTATTGTAACGAGTATTGTAACAAGTACTGCAACGAGTACTGTAACGAGTACTTTAACGAGTATTGTAACGAGTACTGTAACGAGTACTGTAACACTTACTGTAACAAGTATTGTAACGAGTACTGTAACACTTACTGTAACAAGTATTGTAACGAGTACTGTAACGAGTACTGTAACGAGTATTGTAACGAGTACTGTAACGAGTACTTTAACGAGTACTGTAACGAGTACTGTAACGAGTACTTTAACGAGTACTGTAACGAGTACTGTAACGAGTACTGTAACGAGTACTGTAACGAGTACTGTAGCGAGTACTGTAACACTTACTGTAACAAGTATTGTAACGAGTACTGTAACAAGTACTTTAACGAGTACTGTAACGAGTATTGTAACGAGTACTGTAACGAGTACTGTAACACTTACTGTAACAAGTATTGTAAGGAGTACTGTAACGAGTACTGTAACACTTACTGTAACACTTACTGTAACAAGTATTGTAACGAGTACTGTAACGAGTACTTTAACGAGTACTGTAACGAGTATTGTAACGAATACTGTAACGAGTACTGTAACACTTACTGTAACAAGTATTGTAACGAGTACTGTAACGAGTATTGTAACGAGTACTGTAACACGTACTGTAACACGTACTGTAACGTTGGGTGATAATGAAAACAATATGGCGGTTTGAGGAGCACTTATCCTTGTTGTTAACATGTTGTATGTTTTACTTCAGACTTGATTTGCATGGATTTAGCTGCTTAGTGGTCAAATGTTAAATAAATAACTTTCTTATAATGTTATTAATGGTAACCATAGAGACAATTTAGCATAGCATAACATTTTAAGAAAGGTTTCTGGTCATAACTTCTGTTTAGCAAACGGATTATTGACGTCTACTGACTTCTACTGACTTCTACTGACTTTTTCTGACTTTTTCTGACTTCTACTGACTTCTTTTGACTTATTCTGACTTCTACTGACTTCTACTGACTTATTCTGACTTCTACTGACTTCTTCTGACTTCTACTGACTTCTTCTGATGTCTACTGACTTCTACTGACTTATTCTGTCTTCTACTGACTTCTTCTGACGTCTACTGACATCTACTGACTTCTTCTGACTTCTACTGACTTCTTCTGACGTCTACTGACGTCTACTGACTTCTACTGACTTCTTCTGACTTCTACTGACTTCTTCTGACGTCTACTGACGTCTACTGACATCTACTGACTTCTTCTGACTTCTACTGACTTCTTCTGACGTCTACTGACGTCTACTGACTTCTACTGACTTCTTCTGACGTCTACTGACTTCTACTGACTTATTCTGACTTCTACTGACTTCTACTGACTTATTCTGACTTCTACTGACTTCTCCTGACTTATTCTGAAGTCCACTGACTTCTACTGACTTCTACTGACTTCTACTGACTTCTACTGACTTCTACTGACGTCTACTGACTTCTACTGACTTATTCTGACGTCTACTGACTTCTACTGACATCTACTGACATCTACTGACTTCTTCTGACTTCTACTGACTTCTTCTGATGTCTACTGACGTCTACTGACTTCTACTGACGTTTACTGACTTCTACTGACTTCTACTGACTTCTTCTGACGTCTACTGACATCTACTGAAGTCTACTGACTTCTTCTGACGTCTACTGACTTCTACTGACTTCTACTGTTTTCTTCTGACGTCTACTGACGTCTACTGACTTCTACTGACGTCTACTGACTTCTACTGACTTCTACTGACTTCTTCTGACGTCTACTGACTTCTGACGTCTACTGACTTCTACTGACTTCTACTGACTTCTACTGACTTCTTCTGACGTCTACTGACTTCTGACATCTACTGACTTCTACTGACTTCTACTGACATCTAATGGCGTCTACTGACTTCTACTGACGTCTACTGTCGTCTACTGACTTCTACTGACGTCTACTGACGTCTACTGACTTCTACTGACTTCTACTGACTTCTACTGACTTCTTCTGACGTCTACTGACTTCTGACATCTACTGACGTCTACTGACGTCTACTGACGTCTACTGACTTCTACTGACGTCTACTGACGTCTACTGACTTCTACTGACTTCTACTGACTTCTACTGACGTCTACTGACGTTTACTGACTTCTACTGACTTCTACTGACGTCTACTGACTTCTACTGACTTCTACTGACTTCTACTGACTTCTTCTGACGTCTACTGACTTCTACTGACTTCTACTGACTTCTACTGACTTCTTCTGACGTCTACTGACTTCTACTGACTTCTACTGACTTCTACTGACTTCTTCTGACGTCTACTGACTTCTGACATCTACTGACTTCTACTGACTTCTACTGACTTCTACTGACTTCTACTGACGTCTACTGACGTCTACTGACTTCTACTGACATCTAATGGCGTCTACTGACTTCTACTGACGTCTACTGTCGTCTACTGAGACAACTGACATCTACTGACGTCTACTAACTTCTAGCGTGTTGGTAGTGATGGTAAAGTAATTAGGTGCTAACAGCTGACAACCAGCTTCTGCCCATTAGCGGCTGTGTAACCAATACCAAGGTAGGCCGGGCGGTTACCCCATTAGTTATGACGTAATGCTGCATCCACTATTTCATGACTTGGAACTTGGCAACGTGGATCATTAGCTAGCTCTGGACCGGGTGTGAGTTATTGAACATTTGCATCCAGATTTTTTCTTCCATTTTAGTATCGCACATGTGAAAAACAGCTTTACGGTATGAAGAACAGGTGAGTTCTGGTGGAATTAACCTGTTTTGTTAAGCTTTACTGATATCGATGCATTTTGATGCCATTGTTCTCTTTTGTTCTTTGACCTTTTGTAAAATTCACATGTTGATTGAACAAAGTGTGACCAGGATGCGGACCAATGACCTCGTACGAGAACACGGACTCTATACATATTATATTATGGGAGTTAGACGTCGTCAAAGTCAATAATGATGGCTGCAAAATCAAAACGTGAAGTATAGAATATGGATGAAATGCTAATTATATACTGTTGTGTTGAGATATATTACGTCTAATTTCTTCCCATGACAGTTATACATGTTTGAGAATTAGGCATTTAAATAGCAAAACATCCATTTGGCATTTATGTGTTGGGACTGCTGTTTTTCTGACATGTGGTTCAATATTGCGTTAATTCCAAAATAAGGCAACAGAAAACACATCACCTCCCGCCCATGATCCAGCCCCATCAAGCAGTTTACGAAACCCTTTAACCCTTTAACACTCTTTGAGGTGTTGTATACTTCAAAATATGTCTAAATAGTTAATAAATGAAGAACATCCATTTGGGGATGAATTCACTGTCAACCACTCATCTAGTATTTTAATCTGTTGGTCAAATGTGTTTTTTTTAGTGAATAATGTCATTTCCAACAGGCCATGAAACTATTAACATATGTGACCTATTTGGACCAATCAGAGGTGCTTCTGAATTCTTCCTTCCACACATTGTTTGTAAATACCTGTCTGAGGTATATTTTGCGACATCTCGGTGGAATGACTGAGTGAATATGGATGATAAATCCATAGTCTGGAGTCCGGAATGCCCATTGTGATTCTAACGGGTGAGTTATGTACACCGACCGACCTGCAGCCTCACCCTCAACAACTCAAGCATTCACTGTGACCTGGCTGTCACCAGCCTGTGAGGAGGGGTGGGGGGGGGGGGGGGGGGGGGGGGGGGGGGGGGGAGAGATGGAGAGAGAGAGAAAAGACAGAGAGATGTGTCTTTGGCTCTTTACCTAATAAATGTAATTTGAGGCACTTTTTTGCAAAAATTGCGAAGGTTTGCAAACCCAAACTAAAATGAGTACATCTTCTCAACCACAAGGGCTATTCGAATAATAATAACGATAATAATAATAACAATAATAATAATAATAATAATAATAATAATATTAACAACAACGCCTGGTTACAGATCATCTAGGCTTGCCTGGTTGATCACCTTTGACCCCTTCCCAGAGTTAAGGGCATACCAGTCGTCCTTCATGAAATATATTTATGTCCAATGTTGACTGAAAGTTGCTATACAATGTCCAAAAGGTGGCAAGGAGCTGAGGACATGTTGAAGACAGGTGTGGAGATGAGTTCAGGTGACGGAAGCCACGCCCACAGCGGACCAAAAAGATGTACGGTGATAATGGTGATGATGGTGGTGATGGTGGTGATGGTGGTGATGGTGGTGGTGATGGTGATGATGGTGGTGATGATGGTGGTGATGGTGATGATGGTGGTGATGGTGGTGATGATGGTGATGATGGTGATGGTGGTGATGGTGATGATGGTGGTGATGATGGTGATGGTGATGATGGTGATGTTGGTGATGATGATGGTGGTGATGGTGATGATGGTGCTGATGATGGTGGTGATGGTGGTGATGGTGATGATGGTGATGGTGGTGATGATGGTGGTGATGGTGGTGATGATGGTGATGGTGATGATGGTGATGTTGGTGATGATGATGGTGGTGATGGTGATGATGGTGCTGATGATGGTGGTGATGGTGGTGATGGTGATGATGGTGATGGTGGTGATGATGGTGGTGATGGTGGTGATGGTGGTGATGGTGATGATGGTGATGTTGGTGATGATGATGGTGGTGATGGTGATGATGGTGCTGATGATGGTGGTGATGGTGGTGATGGTGATGATGGTGATGATGGTGATGATGGTGATGATGGTGGTGATGATGATGGTGATGATGGTGGTGATGGTGGTGATGGTGTTGATGATGGTGATGATGGTGGTGATGATGGTGATGATGGTGATGATGGTGGTGATGGTGATGATGGTGGTGATGATGGTGGTGATGGTGGTGATGGTGATGATGGTGGTGATGGTGATGATGGTGATGATGGTGGTGATGATGATGGTGATGATGGTGGTGATGGTGGTGATGGTGTTGATGATGGTGATGATGGTGGTGATGATGGTGATGATGGTGATGATGGTGGTGATGGTGATGATGGTGGTGATGATGGTGGTGATGGTGGTGATGGTGATGATGGTGGTGACGGTGATGATGATGGTGGTGATGATGGTGATGGTGATGATGGTGATGTTGGTGGTGATGATGGTGGTGATGATGGTGATGATGGTGATGATGGTGATGATGGTGATGATGATGGTGGTGATGATGATGGTGATGGTGGTGATGGTGGTGATGATGGTGATGGTGATGATGATGGTGGTGATGGTGATGATGGTGATGTTGGTGGTGATGATGGTGGTGATGATGGTGGTGATGATGGTGATGGTGATGATGATGGTGGTGATGGTGATGATGGTGATGTTGGTGGTGATGATAATGGTGATGATGGTGGTGATGGTGGTGATGGTGGTGATGGTGGTGGTGATGGTGATGATGGTGGTGATGATGGTGGTGATGGTGATGATGGTGGTGATGGTGGTGATGATGGTGATGATGGTGATGGTGGTGATGGTGATGATGGTGGTGATGATGGTGATGGTGATGATGGTGATGTTGGTGATGATGATGGTGGTGATGGTGATGATGGTGCTGATGATGGTGGTGATGGTGGTGATGGTGATGATGGTGATGGTGGTGATGATGGTGGTGATGGTGGTGATGATGGTGATGGTGATGATGGTGATGTTGGTGATGATGATGGTGGTGATGGTGATGATGGTGCTGATGATGGTGGTGATGGTGGTGATGGTGATGATGGTGATGGTGGTGATGATGGTGGTGATGGTGGTGATGGTGATGATGGTGATGTTGGTGATGATGATGGTGGTGATGGTGATGATGGTGCTGATGATGGTGGTGATGGTGGTGATGGTGATGATGGTGATGATGGTGATGATGGTGATGATGGTGGTGATGATGATGGTGATGATGGTGGTGATGGTGGTGATGGTGTTGATGATGGTGATGATGGTGGTGATGATGGTGATGATGGTGATGATGGTGGTGATGGTGATGATGGTGGTGATGATGGTGGTGATGGTGGTGATGGTGATGATGGTGGTGATGGTGATGATGGTGATGATGGTGGTGATGATGATGGTGATGATGGTGGTGATGGTGGTGATGGTGTTGATGATGGTGATGATGGTGGTGATGATGGTGATGATGGTGATGATGGTGGTGATGGTGATGATGGTGGTGATGATGGTGGTGATGGTGGTGATGGTGATGATGGTGGTGACGGTGATGATGATGGTGGTGATGATGGTGATGGTGATGATGGTGATGTTGGTGTTGATGATGGTGGTGATGATGGTGATGATGGTGATGATGGTGATGATGGTGATGATGATGGTGGTGATGATGATGGTGATGGTGGTGATGGTGGTGATGATGGTGATGGTGATGATGATGGTGGTGATGGTGATGATGGTGATGTTGGTGGTGATGATGGTGGTGATGATGGTGGTGATGATGGTGATGATGGTGGTGATGATGGTGGAGATGGTGATGATGGTGATGTTGGTGGTGATGATGGTGATGATGGTGATGATGGTGATGATGATGGTGGTGATGGTGATGATGGTGATGTTGGTGGTGATGATGGTGGTGATGATGGTGGTGATGATGGTGATGATGGTGGTGATGATGGTGGAGATGGTGATGATGGTGGTGATGATGGTGGTGATGGTGATGATGGTGATGATGGTGATGATGGTGATGATGATGGTGGTGATGATGATGGTGGTGGTGATGATGGTGGTGATGGTGGTGGTGATGGTGGTGATGATGGTGGTGATGATGGTGATGATGGTGGTGATGGTGGTGATGATGGTGGTGATGATGGTGGTGATGGTGATGATGGTGGTGATGGTGAGGTGGTGATGATGATGGTGGTGATGGTGATGATGGTGGTGATGGTGAGGTGGTGATGATGGTGGTGATGATGGTGATGGTGATGATGGTGATAATGGTGGTGATGATGGTGATGATGGTGATGATGGTGGTGATGGTGAGGTGGTGATGATGATGGTGGTGATGGTGATGATGGTGCTGATGATGGTGGTGATGGTGGTGATGGTGATGATGGTGGTGATGGTGATGATGGTGATGATGGTGGTGGTGATGATGGTGATGATGGTGGTGATGGTGATGATGGTGATGATGGTGATGATGGTGGTGGT